>NC_053390.1:809023058-809323058 GCF_905171765.1 Bufo bufo | reverse complement strand
CCGACTACCCTGCTGGTTCCTGATCCTGGCTTCGTCTGACTACCCTGCTGGTTCCTGATCCTGGCTTCGTCTGACTACCCTTCTGGTTCCTGACCTCTGGCTTCGCAAAGACTCTGCTTCGGTTTCGCCATCCGTTTGGACTTTTGCTTTACAGCTTTAGTTTCAATAAAGCCTTCTTATTTTCACTTATCCCTTGTTGTACGTCTGGTTCATGGTTCCGTGACATTAGGACCAAGCCATGAATTCTGACGGTACAGGGCCATCCTCGCTACCCACGCTGGTTGCCAGACTTGATCAGCAGGATCACCTGTTGGGTCGGTTCGCTGTGGCGTTGCAAACCCTGCTTGAACGCACGGCTCATTTCGCTCCCGTTGCCGATGGGTCGGTTGTCGCTCCTGGCCCCGCTCCTACTGCCGCTCCGGTTGTTGCGCCAGAGTCTACCCCGACACCTGTTGTTGCACCTGCGGTGTTTCGGGGTATGACCGGTTCTGCCCCTCTTCCACAGCGCTTTGGGGGAGAGCCAACTCAGTGCCGAGGTTTCCTTAACCAGGTGGGCATTTATTTCGAGTTGCTGCCACATGCCTTTCCCACTGAGAGATCAAAGGTGGGCTTCTTGATCTCGCTGCTCTCGGACAAGGCCTTGGCCTGGGCCAGCCCTTTATGGGAGAACAACAATCCGGTGGTTGCCGAGTTTTCCGGTTTTGTTGCTTCTCTTCGGAAGGTATTCGATGTGCCGGCTCGTGCTGCCTCTGCTGCGAAGCTCCTTATGTCCATCAGACAGGGTTCACGATCCGTAGCTGAATACGCCATTGAGTTTCGTACCCTGGCAGCAGAGGTGGGCTGGAATAATGAGGCTCTGGTCGCTGCTTTCTCTCATGGTCTCTCGGATGCCTTGAAGGATGAGGTTGCAGCTAAGGACCTACCAGTGGAGCTCGAGTCTCTTATTTCTTTCCTTATTTTGATTGACACCAGACTCAGGGAGAGACCTTCCTTTAAGGAGAGCCTGCGGAGGTTTTCTAACAGATTGGCGCCTACGTTTGCTGTCCCACCCGTGCCTCCCTCTCCTCCCACGCCTCCTGGGGATGACTTGTCTGGGGGTGAACCCATGCAGCTGGGGTTTGCTCGCCTGTCCGAGGGGGAGAGGGTACTCCGGAGACGCGAGGGCCGATGCATGTACTGTGGTCTCGGTGGGCATTTTCGGTTGGCATGTCCGAACCGTCCGGGAAATGCTCGCACCAGAGATCCTGTCGGGGGCAGATCTTGGGTGGAGTCTCCTCGTCCCCGGTTTCCCGTGTTGACAAACCACTGATCACTGTTGTTCTCTCCTGGGTCGGGGGCTCGGTGACGACCCAGGCGTTGGGGGACTCTGGTGCTGGTGGTTTGTTCATTGATAATGTGTTCGCTGCCGCCAATTCCATTCCTCTGCAGGCTCGAGGTTCCCCACTGGCTCTTGAGGCGATAGACGGCAGACCCCTTCTGCCGCCACACGTGACTCATGAGACCCTTCCAGTGGGGATAGCCATTGGTGCCGTTCACAGAGAGTCGGTCTGCCTCCAGGTTATTTCGTCTCCACACTACTCGGTGGTCTTGGGGTACCCCTGGCTCCGGAAGCATAATCCGACTTTCGATTGGAGATCGGCCGAGATCCTCTCGTGGTCACCGCAGTGTGGGGCTAGTTGCATCCATGGGTCTGTCAAGTTGCTGTGTACTTCCTCAGACTCTCTGTTGCCTCCTGAATACGAGGAGTACCGGGATGTATTCGATAAGGTGCGCGCGGTTGCCCTACCTCCGCACCGCCCATACGATTGTGCCATAGAGTTACAATCTGGTGCCGTTCCTCCTCGTGGCAAAGTCTATCCACTGTCGGTAGCGGAGAATGAGGCCATGGAGGAGTACGTGAGGGAGGCGCTTTCACGCGGACACATTCGCAAATCCTCTTCCCCGGCAGGGGCTGGATTTTTCTTTGTGAAAAAGAAGGGCGGTGAGTTGAGGCCTTGCATCGATTACAGGGGTCTCAATCGCATCACGATCAAGAACGCTTACCCGATACCCTTGATTTCCGAGCTGTTCGATCGCCTTAAAGGGGCCACGGTCTTTACCAAACTCGACCTGAGGGCGGCATATAACCTGGTAAGGATCAAGGCGGGCGATGAGTTGAAGACCGCGTTTAACACCAGGACCGGTCATTATGAATCCTTGGTTATGCCCTTTGGGTTGTGCAATGCGCCCGCAGTCTTTCAGGAATTCATCAACGATGTTTTCCGTGACCTGTTGCAGCAGTGTGTGGTGGTCTATTTGGATGACATCTTGGTATATTCTGAATCCATGGAGGCCCACATTCTGGATGTCAGACGAGTGTTGCAACGGTTACGAGAGAACAAGCTGTTCGGTGGTTCCGGTCCTCATCCTGACGGACCACAAGAATCTGACCTACCTTTCTGAGGCCAAGAGATTGACACCACGTCAGGCCAGATGGGCTCTGTTCTTGTCACGTTTTAATTACGTGGTCTCCTACCTACCCGGTTCCAAGAACATCAGGGCGGATGCCTTATCACGGCAGTACTCCGAGCTGTCCAGGGAGGAGTCGATTCCAACTTCGGTCATACCTCCGAATCAGATCTTGGCCGCCATTCGCACCAGCCTGACCTCTTCCCTGGGTGAGCAGATTTTGGCGGCTCAATCTGGTGCTCCCTCTGGGAGACCCAACGGCAGATGTTTTGTGCCTGAGGAGTTGCGCACTCGGTTGTTGCGAACCTACCATAACTCCAAGACCGCGGGGCATCCTGGAAAGAATCAGCTGTCCTGGGCTGTTTCACGTCTGTTCTGGTGGCCTTCCCTACGTTCCGACATCGCCGCATATGTAGCGGCATGCTCCGTTTGTGCCCAGAGTAAGTCCCCTCGGCACCTTCCGTTGGGCCTTCTGCAACCCATAGCCACCGGGGAGCGCCCATGGTCACACCTGGGGATGGATTTCATTGTGGACCTCCCTGCATCCCGAGGCCATACGGTCATTCTCATGATTGTGGATCGGTTTTCCAAAATGTGCCACTGTGTTCCTCTCAAGAAGTTACCCTCTGCACAAGAGTTGGCCACGATTTTTGCCAGGGAGGTCTTCCGGTTGCACGGTTTGCCCAAGGAGATTGTGTCGGATCGGGGGAGTCAGTTTGTGTCCAGGTTCTGGCGCGCCTTTTGCTCCCAGTTGGGGATTCATCTCTCCTTCTCCTCGGCCTACCACCCTCAGTCCAATGGGGCCGCAGAACGATCCAATCAGGCCTTGGAGCAATTCCTTCGTTGCTATGTCTCCGATCACCAAGACAATTGGGTTGACCTCCTGCCTTGGGCTGAGTTTGCCAGGAACACGGCGGTGAACTCTTCCTCTGGGATGTCTCCCTTCATGGCCAATTATGGGTTCCAACCTGCCGTATTACCGGAGGTATTCTCTCCCCAGGATATTCCGGCTGTGGAGGATCACCTTTCCGTCCTACGTGCTTCTTGGGTACTGATCCAGAAGTCCCTTGAGGTCTCTGCGCAGCGCCAGAGACTCCAGGCTGATCGCAGACGAGCGCCTGCTCCTTCCTACCAGGTCGGAGACCGTGTATGGTTGTCCACCCGCAACCTCAACCTTCGAGTGCCCACTCCCAAGCTGGTGCCTCGCTTTGTTCGTCCCTTCCGAGTGCTTCGCAGGGTAAACCCGGTAGCCTATGCCTTTGCGCTTCCTCCTGGCATGCGGATCTCCAACGTGTTTCATGTCTCCCTGTTGAAGCCACTGGTGTGTAATCGTTTCACTTCCTCGGTTCCTCGGCCTCGTCCGGTCCAAGTGGGTAATCGTGAGGAGTATGAGGTGAGCAATATCCTTGACTCACGCCTAGTCCGCGGTCGGGTGCAGTTTTTGGTCCATTGGCGTGGTTATGGTCCAGAGGAGCGTTCCTGGGTTCCCTCCGCAGATGTCCATGCTCCTGCCTTGCTCCGAGCCTTCCACGCACGCTTCCCTCAGAAACCGTTCTTTACTCCGCGGAGGAGGGGCCCTTGAGGGGGAGGTACTGTCATGGTCTTACCTTCTTGCTGTTCTCCTTCGTTTGACATGTGCTGGCGGCCATCTTGGTTTCTGGGTTTCTTGTAGCCTCCCACCCTGCGGCTCCTCCTTCCCACTGGGAGGAGCTGGATGCCCAGCTCATATATATAGGAGGTCTGTGGCTTCAGTTCCTTGCTTGGTCCCCCTGTGTTCACATGCTTCTAGACTGCTGCTGCTTCTGGTTCCTGATCCTGGTTTCGTCCGACTACCCTGCTGGTTCCTGATCCTGGTTTCGTCCGACTACCCTGCTGGTTCCTGATCCTGGCTTCGTCTGACTACCCTGCTGGTTCCTGATCCTGGCTTCGTCTGACTACCCTTCTGGTTCCTGACCTCTGGCTTCGCAAAGACTCTGCTTCGGTTTCGCCATCCGTTTGGACTTTTGCTTTACAGCTTTAGTTTCAATAAAGCCTTCTTATTTTCACTTATCCCTTGTTGTACGTCTGGTTCATGGTTCCGTGACACTTCTGCAACCGCTGCTCTTCACTGGGGAGACTCTCACCCCGCTGGTATTGTAGATTATCCAGGGCCTGGTACCAGATGCCTTTCCTTAATGCATCCCGGCCATCCAGGTCCTCCTCCTCGTATAACACTGCTGGTTCCATCCTGCTGCTGTCAGGGACGCTGTACTGGGACATGCGTTGTCCTTAAATTGTAGAATCCACAGAAATGGTGTCTCCTGTAGCTGTCCTTCTGGCTGTAGGAACGATCCCGCTGCTTGCCACCAATGTAACGGACCGTTTCAGCAGACAAGGGGTTAAAATCTGTTTAGGCGATGTGCCCCTTTCTGAGAGACAGGCCCAGCTACTGAAGAACACCAAACTCCCGAACTGGATACAAAACAGCACTCCAAACTGGAACCTCACGAATAGCTGCTAGCAGACGAACAGGGATCAGCTTACACTTCTGGCAATCGGTCTTCTAACAGCATACAGTGAATCCCCCCAATAACGAGACAAGGCTCCGTGTTGAGGGTCAAGCAGTGGTCTGCCTGTACTTCACGTACAGCCTCTTTTATTCATAAACCACAAACATAGTACTGCCCACAGGGGTTTGAAATGCAACCAATCAGTAATTTACAACACATACAATGTAAGTACAGCCCATCTGGTGTACACGCCCCTAGGGGACCAGAATGAAGACTGTGACATAGGACAGATAAACAGCACCTAGGACACACAGACACAACACATCCCCACAATGCATCATGGTTTCCTCCTCTCTGCCCTCGAGACACCCGAGGCGTAATCCAATTATCTCTGAGGACAAAGGGAGATCGCCAATACACATGTGAGGACAACAGAACAGACATCACCATTTAAACACACAATGGGACAATGGCACAATAGAAACACACCCAGCATTTCCTCCCAAGCTGACAAGTTACACTTATTATAAATTGTTACAACTTTGTGAGTTTACATTGGCCATACATATAACTTACATTAATTCAAACAGTATAACGTGGGGACAAACCTATCCAAAATTCACTTGAATAGTTTCAGGGGTTTAAAAGTTAGTATATGGCCCATAATCCAGGGGCAAGAGGCCAGCAGCCAGTCCTCTCCAAAACCCAGTGGCGAGGTTGGTTTCGCCACAAACATAAAGGGAGCAGCGTGGTTTAGATAGCATGCACTACATTTGAAGTATGAGGAGCCTTTCTAAGTAGAGTATTGTATCTATGTATTCTAAGCCACGTTCTTAACTAGCAGGCGGCAATTAAACCACAAACATAGACTTCAATGTAGGGAATTGATCTGCAATGTATGACGTGCCTGAATACAATATAGGAAGGTCTCCTCTAGGTCACACAATGATGAATTTTCCATGTGGTGACACACTGTTACCTAGCATCCCTGGCAGATGCTCTTATTCAATAGGATTTTCTGCATTCGAATGGATAGAGAACAACGCGCTGTGCCTTACTTACTCTTGGGTCTGTAGCACGAGATGAAAAAAATGGCCTGGGCGTCATTTTAGGGGCGACAGAGGTTGCATTTACACCCGGGTCCGGGTACATGAGGGGCTCAAAGACCACAGAAGGGAGTTTATTAGCACCAGCATTTCAGAGGCCAGTCTTAATCTGAAGACTACTGGTGTAAGATGCACCAAATTAAGCAGGTCTCAATAAATTTGGTGAATCTGTAAGGTTTCCAAGAGACAGAGGAGGTGTAGATTTGTGCTATAATTTTATCCATGCTCTGAGATAAATTATGGTAAATCTGCCACAGAAGGCCTTATGCTAATCCACAGCAACTCTTCTACTTAGCACAAGAAGGCAAAAAGTAGCACATTTTGGCACCAAATGTGGCTTTTGCAAAAATTTGTAACTTTGTCTTTCAGGAAACTGGTGCAAACTTATTGGTAAATACCCATTTTAGGGCTTGTTCACACGACCGTATGTATTTTTCGGTCCGCAAAAAAAGGATCCGCAAAAAATACGGATGACGTCCGTGTGCATTCCGTATTTTGCGGAACGGAACAACAGTGACTGCACCAGCAGAATAGTGAGTGCAGCTCTGGAGTATAATACAGGATGTAACTCAGGATCAGTACAGGATAAGTAATGTAATGTATGTACACAGTGACTGCACAAGCAGAATAGTGAGTGCAGCTCTGGAGTATAATACAGGATGTAACTCAGGATCAGTACAGGATAAGTAATGTAATATATGTACACAGTGACTGCACCAGCAGAATAGTGAGTGCAGCTCTGGAGTATAATACAGGATGTAACTCAGGATCAGTACAGGATAAGTAATGTAATGTATGTACAGAGTGACTGCACCAGCAGAATAGTGAGTGTAGCTCTGGAGTATAATACAGGATGCAACTCAGGATCAGTACAGGATAAGTAATGTAATGTATGTACACAGTGACTGCACCAGCAGAATAGTGAGTGCAGCTCTGGAGTATAATACAGGATGTAACTCAGGATTAGTACAGGATAAGAAATGTAATATATGTACACAGTGACTGCACTAGCAGAATAGTGAGCGCAGCTCTGGAGTATAATACTGGATGTAACTCAGGATCAGTACAGGATAAGTAATGTAATATATGTATACAGTGACTCTAGCAGCAGAATAGTGAGTGCAGCTCTGGAGAATAATATTACATGGAACTCAGGATCAGTAATCTAATGTAGGAAACAGTGACTGCACCAGCAGAATAGTGAGTGCAGCTCTGGAGTATAATACAGGATGTAACTGAGGATCAGTACAGGATAAGTAATGTATGTACACAGTGACTCCTCCAGCAGAATAGTGAGTGCAGCTCTGGAGTATAATAAAGGATGTAACTCAGGATCAGTACAGGATAAGTAATGTAATGTATGTACAAGGGTGACTTCACCAGGAGAATAGTGAGTGCAGCTCTGGAGTATAATACAGGATGTAACTCAGGATCAGTACAGGATAAGAAATGTAATGTATGTATACAGTGACTGCACCAGCAGAATAGTGAGTGCAGCTCTGGAGTATAATACAGGATGTAACTCAGGATCAGTACAGGATAAGTAATGTATGTACACAGTGACTGCACCAGCAGAATAGTGAGTGCAGCTCTGGAGTATAATACAGGATGTAACTCAGGATCAGTACAGGATAAGTAATGTAATGTATGTACACAGTGACTCCACCAGCAGAATAGTGAGTACAGCTCTGGAGTATAATACAGGATGTTACTCAGGATCAGTACAGGATAAGTAATGTAATGTATGTACACAGTGACTCCACCAGCAGAATAGTGAGTGCAGCTCTGGAGTATAATATTACATGGAATTCAGGATCAGTAATGTAATATATGTACACAGTGACTCCACCAGCAGAATAGTGAGTGCAGCTCTGGAGTATAATACAGAATGTAATTCAGGATCAGTACAGGATAAGTAATGTAATGTAAGTACACAGTGACTGCACCAGCAGAATAGTGAGTGCAGCTCTGGAGTATAATACAGGATGTAACTCAGGATCAGTACAGGATAAGTAATATAATGTATGTACACAGTGACTGCACCAGCAGAATAGTGAGTGCAGCTCTGGAGTATAATACAGGATGTAACTCAGGATCAGTACAGGATAAGTAATGTAATATATGTACACAGTGACTGCACCAGCAGAATAGTGAGTGCAGCTCTGGAGTATAATACAGGATGTAACTCAGGATCAGTACAGGATAAGTAATGTAATGTATGTACAGAGTGACTGCACCAGCAGAATAGTGAGTGTAGCTCTGGAGTATAATACAGGATGCAACTCAGGATCAGTACAGGATAAGTAATGTAATGTATGTACACAGTGACTGCACCAGCAGAATAGTGAGCGCAGCTCTGGAGTATCATACAGGATGTAACTCAGGATTAGTACAGGATAAGAAATGTAATATATGTACACAGTGACTGCACTAGCAGAATAGTGAGTGCAGCTCTGGAGTATAATACTGGATGTAACTCAGGATCAGTACAGGATAAGTAATGTAATATATGTATACAGTGACTCTAGCAGCAGAATAGTGAGTGCAGCTCTGGAGTATAATATTACATGGAACTCAGGATCAGTAATCTAATGTAGTAAACAGTGACTGCACCAGCAGAATAGTGAGTGCAGCTCTGGAGTATAATACAGGATGTAACTGAGGATCAGTACAGGATAAGTAATGTATGTACACAGTGACTCCTCCAGCAGAATAGTGAGTGCAGCTCTGGAGTATAATAAAGGATGTAACTCAGGATCAGTACAGGATAAGTAATGTAATGTATGTACAAGGGTGACTTCACCAGGAGAATAGTGAGTGCAGCTCTGGAGTATAATACAGGATGTAACTCAGGATCAGTACAGGATAAGAAATGTAATGTATGTATACAGTGACTGCACCAGCAGAATAGTGAGTGCAGCTCTGGAGTATAATACAGGATGTAACTCAGGATCAGTACAGGATAAGTAATGTAATGTATGTACACAGTGACTCCACCAGCAGAATAGTGAGTACAGCTCTGGAGTATAATACAGGATGTTACTCAGGATCAGTACAGGATAAGTAATGTAAAGTATGTACACAGTGACTCCACCAGCAGAATAGTGAGTGCAGCTCTGGAGTATAATATTACATGGAATTCAGGATCAGTAATGTAATATATGTACACAGTGACTCCACCAGCAGAATAGTGAGTGCAGCTCTGGAGTATAATAAAGGATGTAACTCAGGATCAGTACAGGATAAGTAATGTATGTACACAGTGACTCCTCCAGCAGAATAGTGAGTGCAGCTCTGGAGTATAATAAAGGATGTAACTCAGGATCAGTACAGGATAAGTAATGTAATGTATGTACACAGTGACTCCACCAGCAGAATAGTGAGTGCAGCTCTGGAGTATAATACAGGATGTTACTCAGGATCAGTACAGGATAAGTAATGTAATGTCTGTACACAGTGACTCCACCAGGAGAATAGTGAGTGCAGCTCTGGAGTATAATACAGGATGTAACTCAGGATCAGTACAGGATAAGTAATAGGTATAAACAAATACAATGTAATGTCAGATGCATTGCACAATAGACATGATAAATGGTGCTGTATGCATGGTTATCATACCTTAGGCTCTGTTCGCATTTATGCTGGAGCCTCCCTTACCGATTTCATCATACAGTATTTGACTTACAAATATTGCTAACGCAATACCCAGCAGACCTCATTATATGTCATTACAATCTGTTGGGGGCGACATATCCGGCAGAGCATTGTAGTTCTCGATATACATGGAAGCCTCCAAACAGATGTGAACCGATCCCCAGTCTAACATTTAAAAACTTTTTAAATGTAATTTCCATATGATGCCAGCAATGCGGAAGCTAGAGGGAAATTTCCATGTGCATACACCCATGAGCGCAACCTTTTCTCTTCCAACACTACGCAACCCCTCAGGCCGCCCTTAAAATATGGTCCCCAAATCCACTCCTGGCAGCCCTTTCACTGTGCGCGACGGCATCCTGCATCCTCTTATGAATCAGCGTTAACCTTTTTGTGCTGTAAATTTATGCACATTGCCCGAACTGAATAGAAAAGTAAAAATAAAATAAAAAATAAGAATAAAAAATAACCATCGAAAATATCGGTTCAATGTATTCACCGCTCATCTTCAAATTATTCTGACGGGTTGGTGCTGATTAACACATTAGAATTTTTTTTGTATCTATATATATATATATATAGATTATTTATTTATTTAGTATTTTTATTTTATTTATTTTTTTACTTTTTTTTTAATGCATTAATTGTATGAATGCCGGCTGAAACATATATCTTTATCTCGAAAGGTGCACGCTTATCTGCACATTCCAGGTTGCCTTGCTGAATTAGTAAGCAGCCAGGGAAGGCGCTATGGCGCTATTATAAATGTCACCTGAGACGGACGGGGGGGGATAGAGAGCGGACGGCTCGGGGTCTCTTGACAGCAGCCAGATGGAAAGTAACGCAGCATAATGATAAACTTATAGATTAGCGAGCCTCCACGCTCCTATTCATGACACATGTCGCGGAGATTACACTCTAATGCACTACAGAGATAATAGGTTTGCAGAAAGAAGTCATTATATTTTCTATTCACCAAACCCTTACGTGAAAATTCTTAACCGACGCTCCAAATACTAATTTTTTCTACCCCCCTCCATGTGTTTGTATCCAGAGAACCAAGAAGGGAGCGCTGCCTCCCAGACGCAAGATATTGAGTTCCCTATTCAGTCGAAACAATTGCAAATTTTTTTTTTTTCCTTTTTAAAGAACCACTTTACGGCTTAAAGACACAATGAGTTAAATGGATGCGTATAGAAACCTTTTGCCTTTTGTCTGTTGCTCGTCGAGATTTCGGAGGCTGTTTTTCTTCTGTTGCTTCGTTGGCCGCTGCTTGAAGCTGGAATGGAATGGAAAAAAAAAAAGAACAAGATCAATTCTGGGAAAATTTTTGACACTTTTTGGCATTTTTCTTAATACACATTTTTTTATGGCACGGTTTGATTTAAGAGGGTGGATTTATGCACTCAGCGATTATCTTCCAGTGTAATTTCAGTCAACATTGGGGAAAAAAATGGCAGTTTTTGCAACAAAAAAAAAAAGAAAGAGAAAAATTGAAGCGCACAATCTTTTTGTTGGAAGACAAAGTGCTGTGTGGAACACTCCTGCGCATTCAGGTATTCTATAGAGCTAAACACAGTTAAAGCGCTGAAAAGGAAAAAAAGAGGCTGAAATATATATATATTTTCTTGTTTGGCACGGCAGGGTTATATACAAGCGCACACAGCGGGCCGTAAGCACAATAAGCCGCGGGCTGAAAATGCTCAGCACGGGACACGGATGCATTCAATAAAAAAATTACATTTGCATTTATGGGGATTAATTAAAATTGAACCTAGGTCAGCTGGTTGTAGACACCGGGATCCCCGCTGTCGCAAGGAATGCTTGCATGGGGGTAGGAAGACATGCAGAATATAGGAAAAGATATGTTCATCCCACAGAGGGTTTACAGAACTAGAACTGGTCATATATAGGAAGAAAATGCAGGTGTAGAGCCCCATCCAAAAAAGGATGGGGGAGAAGGCAGATACTTTACTGGAAGGGTTCAAAATGAGAAAGAGAAATCCAAAGGAAAGGGGCAGCTGTAAAGAAGTCTTGTAGAGGTGAGTGCGGGGAGGGGGAGTAGACGAGCTCTTAGGGAAAAGGCAAAGAGTGAAGGGATCTGAAAGCAAAAAAATAATGTCATTATTATGTGATGTAGTGAATATAGACCCAATGGACCTCATGGAATAGACAGGATCACCATATAGAGCACATATAACAGGGCTTATACATGGAAGATATAATAAGACCAAACAGAGCACATATCACAGGGCTGATATAGAGAGCATAAAACAGGGTCATACAGAACACAGATAACAGGACCATACAGAGCACATATAACAGGACCGTACAGAGCACATATAACAGGACCGTACAGAGCACATATAACAGGACCGTACAGAGCACATATAACAGGACCGTACAGAGCACATATAACAGGACCGTACAGAGCACATATAACAGGACCGTACAGAGCACATATAACAGGACCGTACAGAGCACATATAACAGGACCATACAGGGCACATATAACAGGACCGTACAGAGCACATATAACAGGACCGTACAGAGCACATATAACAGGACCGTACAGAGCACATATAACAGGACCGTACAGAGCACATATAACAGGACCGTACAGAGCACATATAACAGGACCGTACAGAGCACATATAACAGGACCATACAGAGCACATATAACAGGACCATACAGAGCACATATCACAGGACCATACAGAGCACATATCACAGGACCATACAGAGCACATATAACAGGACCATACAGAGCACATATAACAGGACCATACAGAGGACATATCACAGGACCATACAGAGGACATATAACAGGACCATACAGAGCACAGATAACAGGACCGTACAGAGCACATATCACAGGACCGTACAGAGCACATATAACAGGACCGTACAGAGCACATATAACAGGACCGTACAGAGCACATATAACAGGACCATACAGAGCACATATAACAGGACCGTACAGAGCACATATAACAGGACCGTACAGAGCACATATAACAGGACCATACAGAGCACATATAACAGGACCGTACAGAGCACAGATAACAGGACCGTACAGAGCACATATCACAGGACCGTACAGAGCACATATCACAGGACCATACAGAGCACATATAACAGGACCGTACAGAGCACATATAACAGGACCGTACAGAGCACATATAACAGGACCGTACAGAGCACATATAACAGGACCATACAGAGCACATATAACAGGACCATACAGGGCACATATAACAGGACCGTACAGAGCACAGATAACAGGGCCATACAGAGCACATATAACAGGACCGTACAGAGCACATATAACAGGACCGTACAGAGCACATATAACAGGACCGTACAGGGCACATATCACAGGACCGTACAGAGCACATATAACAGGACCGTACAGAGCACATATAACAGGACCGTACAGAGCTCATATAACAGGACCGTACAGAGCACATATAACAGGACCATACAGGGCACAGATAACAGGACCGTACAGAGCACATATAACGGGACCGTACAGAGCACATATAACAGGACCATACAGAGCACATATAACAGGACCATACAGGGCACATATAACAGGACCGTACAGAGCACAGATAACAGGGCCATACAGAGCACATATAACAGGACCGTACAGAGCACATATAACAGGACCGTACAGAGCACATATAACAGGACCGTACAGGGCACATATCACAGGACCGTACAGAGCACATATAACAGGACCGTACAGAGCACATATAACAGGACCGTACAGAGCTCATATAACAGGACCGTACAGAGCACATATAACAGGACCATACAGGGCACAGATAACAGGACCGTACAGAGCACATATAACGGGACCGTACAGAGCACATATAACAGGACCATACAGAGCTCATATAACAGGATCATACAGAGCACATATAACAGGACCATACAGAGCACATATAACAGGACCGTACAGAGCACATATCACAGGACCATACAGAGCACATATAACAGGACCGTACAGAGCACATATAACGGGACCGTACAGAGCACATATAACAGGACCGTACAGAGCACATATAACAGGACCGTACAGAGCACAAATAACAGGACCATACAGGGCACAGATAACAGGACCGTACAGAGCACATATAACGGGACCGTACAGAGCACATATAACAGGACCATACAGAGCTCATATAACAGGATCATACAGAGCACATATAACAGGGCCATACAGAGCACATATAACAGGACCGTACAGAGCACATATAACAGGACCGTACAGAGCACATATAACAGGACCGTACAGAGCACATATAACGGGACCGTACAGAGCACATATAACAGGACCGTACAGAGCACATATAACAGGGCCATACAGAGCACATATAACAGGACCATACAGAGCACATATAACAGGACCGTACAGAGCACATATAACGGGACCGTACAGAGCACATATAACAGGACCGTACAGAGCACATATCACAGGACCGTACAGAGCACATATAACAGGACCGTACAGAGCTCATATAACAGGACCGTACAGAGCACATATAACAGGACCGTACAGAGCTCATATAACAGGACCATACAGAGCACATATAACAGGACCATATAGAGCACATATAACAGGACCATACAGAGCACATATAACAGGACCGTACAGAGCACATATAACAGGACCGTACAGAGCACATATAACAGGACCGTACAGAGCACATATAACGGGACCGTACAGAGCACATATAACAGGACCGTACAGAGCACATATCACAGGACCGTACAGAGCACATATAACAGGACCATACAGAGCTCATATAACAGGACCATACAGAGCTCATATAACAGGACCATACAGAGCACATATAACAGGACCGTACAGGGCACATATAACAGGACCATACAGAGCACATATAACAGGACCGTACAGAGCACATATAACAGGACCGTACAGAACACATATAACAGGACCGTACAGAGCACATATAACAGGACCGTACAGAGCACATATAACAGGACCGTACAGAGCACATATAACAGGACCGTACAGAGCACATATCACAGGACCGTACAGAGCACATATAACAGGACCATACAGAGCACATATAACAGGACCGTACAGAGCACATATAACAGGACCGTACAGAGCACATATAACAGGACCGTACAGAGCACATATAACAGGACCATACAGAGCACATATAACAGGACCGTACAGAGCACATATAACAGGACCGTACAGAGCACATATCACAGGACCGTACAGAGCACATATCACAGGACCATACAGAGCACATATAACAGGACCATTCTCCCCCACCATTCTCCTCACTCCATCAGTGAAGGATGCTGGGGACCCTAAGACAGTGGTATCTGGTGGTAGCTGATGTAACATAATAGTTGTTGTAGGCCGTGCATCCAATGAGTCTCCTAAATCTTACAACCCCAAAAAGACTAACCCCATCCACTATCACCAGGCTTTTAGCTGTGAAGAATATAATACTTGCCGACGTTGCCTGAGGCTCTATGTTACCAGTCACTGCCAGGCCCTGGTCACCTTGCTCAACTCCCAAGTTAAATATGGCATTGTTGACTTGAAAACCACAAAACCGCGATTCTCCTCTGACAATGTATACGCTAAAAGCTTCTGTCTAATATTGGAGTCACATATCCAGCTGCCCACAAATGTGACTTTCAAGCATGGGAGCTTATAATGCACGCCAAGCCTCCTCTCTATGCTCCATATAGTTTTGCTCCTGTTTTATGAATCCACTTAGTCAACATGTCATCGATAGAAGGACGGACCCATTACCTGCTCCAGGCATTGATTTCCTTTCTGATCTTTCTTCCTAAAATTACACTGCCCCAGCTGTTCCCTGTATAGAAGGTTTAGAATTTCACACCGAATGCTCAAAAGGCGAAGCTCCCTGGTGTCTGTTTTCCAAATAAACTCTCTTAGTCCCTGAATATAAGTCTCATATTATAGACAGCAAACCCCACCCGTGAAGGTGGTAGTGGTGGGGTTGCAGGATTATGTCAAGGGGTGGTCACAGGCAAGGATATGTACGTAGTGTGTATGTATGCTGACCCCTAGCCATGCGTCTACCTGCTAGATCCAGTCTGTGGCCCTACACCAAGTGCATAAGTCATGAAACCAAACAGTACAGATAAACAATAGAAAATAGTGCCGTACACATACTGTTCATAAAGATAGTGCCGTACACATACTGTTCATAAAGATAGTGCCGTACACATACTGTTCATAAAATATTACCGTACACATACTGTCCATAAAAATATTGTCATATACACGCTGTCTATAAAAATAGTGCCGTACACACACTGTCCATAAAATAGTGCCGTACATATAATGTCCATAATGTCCATAAAATAGTGCCGTACACACACTGTTCATAAAAATAGTGCCGTACACACACTGTCCATAAAAATAGTGCCGTACATATAATGTCCATAATGTCCATAAAATAGTGCCGTACACACACTGTCCATAAAAATAGTGCCGTACACACACTGTCCATAAAAATTGTGTTGTACACACACTGTCCATAAAAATAGTGCCGTACACACACTGTCTATAAAAATTGTGTTGTACACACACTGTCCATAAAAATAGTGCCGTACACACACTGTTCATAAAAATAGTGCCGTACACACACTGTACATAAAAATAGTGACATATACACAACGTCTTTAAAAATGTTGTTATACACATGCTGTCCATAAAAATATTGCTGTACACACTGTCCTTAAAAATACTGCAATACACACACACAAAAAGAGTCGTACATACTCTGTCCCTAAAAAAGTACTGTACGCACTGTCCTTAAAATAGTGTCCTACACACTGCGCCTTAAAAATATATACACACACTGTCCTTAAAAAACATTACTGTACACATGATGTCCTATAAACAGTGCCATACATAATGTCCCTTAAAATAGTGCCGTACAAACACTGTCCTTAAAAATAGTGTCATATACACAATGTCCCTGAAAATAGTGCCATACACACTACTGTGCCTAAAAATATTGCCAAATATACGATGACCCTAAAAATAGTGCCGTATATACAGTACAATGTCCCTATAAATAGAGCTATATACACAAGGTCCTTAAAAGTAGTGCCCTACACACAGCATCCCCAAGACTGGTGCCATATACACAGTTTCCCCCAAAATAGCACCATCCAAAAGTAGTTCTATAGATAGCGCTCTCTACAATAGTGTCCTACATGTGCCGTCATCAGTATGATACCACCAGTGCCGTACATATACTGCCTCCGAGAAAGTGCCAGACACACAGCGCTCACAGGAATATTATCACATAGATCTTCTACCATAAATTCTAAATGACAGCAGCATCACATCTTAGGAGAGAGAGCAAATAAGGCGTTTATCATATGTGGGAGGGGCTTCTTTCTGTGCTCAGTAGCGCCATCCTCTGCTGAGAGAAGTGATGGTCAGTGACTGTTCAGCCATAGGACTCACACACTAATCGGAATATGCAGTAGAATACAGGTCTGCCCAGGTACAAACATTCTTCATATTTGGCTGGATCTTCCTTAAAGGGGTTGTCCCATGAAAAATATTCTACAGTTTTCAAACCAGCCCCTGGATCTGAATACTTTTCTAATTGCATGTAATTAAAAAATTGCTATCGCCACTGAGATATTCAATAAAATGTATCTGTATAGCGCCACCTGCTGTTTGTTGTTTTTCTAATTTCTCGGTCCTGCTCACTGAGATGGCCGCACATGCTCAGTTCCATCCTTCAAATGCAGTAGAAAGGACACGTCCCCTGAGAAATTGCGCGCCCCCTTAAACTGCCAGAAGATAGATCATCAGTTTAAAAAAAAAGCGCAGAACCCCTTTAAGCCTTAAAGGAATAATTTCTAATTCTACCCACAAGTGGTGGCACACGGAGAACGTGCCGATTTGCCCAGATAGCAATCACAGTCGAGAAGAAAGAAATGGCGGGCTAGGATATCTCCAGAGGATTTATGAAAGGGTAAAAAGCAATAACATGAGCAAACTACATAAACCTAAGTGATAAGGCCGGACTGCCACGTGCATGGATTGTACACGAGGTAAGATATGGATGAAGAGGTGACCTCCACATCGGTGGTCATAGCAGGAACTTGTCCTGAGCCTTGTATCCTACAACAGATCCTCTGAAAATGGAATTTTTTTTGGAACCTACATCAAAGTCCTGTCATATGGATCAGTGATGGTCTGACGATAGAGACCAGGACGATAGAGACCAGGACGATAGAGACCAGGACGATAGAGACCAGGACGATAGAGACCTGGACGATAGAGACCAGGGACGATCAGATAAATATTACGATGATTTTTTTTACTCAGTGCAATTATCTATAGTTTATATAAAGTCACAATGCTACAGGTATTAAAGAGCAGAGTAACGTGGAGGTGGTGATGGAGGGGCTGTAGAGTACCTGACAGGGTCAAATGATAAATTCTGTCTGCCGGCAGTCACCACTAGGGGGAGATGAGTACTGCTCAATAAGAACACCTAATAATCAGCACAGGATGTATAACGGACAGGACGACAATGCGGTCATAAGGTCAGAGATCTGGTGTAAGGACTACAAGGTCTGCGTCCACAAATCCACACCGTGAAATGGAAGAGCTTGTGCTCAGCTCTGACTGCAGACAGAAACCCGGTGTGACTACTGGGTCATTCTAGGAAATTACCAAGTCACGAGGCTGGTGTGTACATGAAAATAAACACAATAATTAAGACTTCCCCGGTTCTCTCGGAGGAAGGGAAAGTGTGAGGTTTCTGAGAAATCTATACTGAGGTTTTGCTGAATGCGGCACTTCTCAGTCCGTAACCCAGTTTCGGAAATATGCAACGCTGCACAAACCGCACTGCTTCAGCCGCGTGTCTACTGCTGAGGAACTGCAGCGAAATCACAGCACAGACCTGATTCAGTTCTATCTATCTATCTATCTATCTATCTATCTATCTATCTATCTATCTATCTATCATCTATCTATCATCTATCTATCATCTATCTATCATCTATCTATTATCTATCTATTATCTATCTATTATCTATTATCTATCTATTATCTATCTATTATCTATCTATTATCTATCTATCATCTATCTATTATCTATTATCTATTATCTATCTATCTATCTATCTATCTATCTATCTATCTATCTATCTATCTATCTATCTATCTATCTATCTATCTATCTATTATCTACAGTTAGGTCCATATATATTTGGACAGAGACAACATTTTTCTTATTTCTGTTCCGCACATTACCACAATGGATTTTGAACAAAACAATTCAGATGCAGTTGAAGTTCAGACTTTCAGCTTTTATTCAGTCGGTTGAACAAAATAATTGCATAAAAATGTGAGGAACTGAAGTTTTTTTTAAACTCAATCCCTTCATTTCAGGGGCTCAAAAGTAATTGAACAAATTAAACAATTGTGAATAAGATGTTAATTTCTATGACTTGGCTGAAAACCCTTTGCTGGCCATGACTGCCTGAAGTCCTGACCTCATGGACATCACCAGACGCTGTTTCCTCCTCTTTAATGCTCGGCGAGGCCTTCACTGCCGCGGTTTTCAGTTGCTGTTTGTTTCTGGGACTTTCTGTCTGAAGTTTAGTCTTTAACCAGTGAAACGCTCTATTGGGTTCAGATCCGGGGACTCTGCCATTTAGGGATATTCCACTTCTTTTCTTTAGTAAACTCCTGCGTTGCTTTGGCTTTATGTTTTGGGTCATTGTCCATCTGTATTATGAAACGCCGACCAATCAGTCTGGCTGGATTTGAGCACACAGTCTGTCTCTGACAACCTCAGAATTCATCCGGCTGCTTCTGTCCTGTGTCACATCATCAATAAACACTAGGGCCCCGGGGCCACTGGCAGCCATGCATGCCCAAGCCATCACACTGCCTCCGCCGTGTTCTACAGAGGATGTGGTATGATTTGGATCATGAGCTGTACCGTGCCTTCACCATACTTCTTTCTTTCCATCATTCTGGTAGAGGTTGATCTTGGTTTCATCTGTCCAAAGAATGTTCTTCCAGAAGTGTGCTGGTTTTTTAAGATGTTTTTAGCAAAGTCCAATCTACCGTAGCCTTCTTATTCTTGAGGCTGATGTGTGGCTTGCATCGTGCAGTGAACCCTCTGTATTTACTTTCATGCCGTCTTCTCTTTATGGTAGATTTGGATATTGATACGCCTATATCCTGGAGAGTGTTGGTCACTTGGTCGGCTGTTGTGAAGGGGCTTCTCTTCACCATGGTAAGTATTCTGCCATCATCCACCTGTCACGGATGGTGTACAGGAAACAAGACAATACCATATAAACAATGTCTCTCTGGATCCACAACTAAGGAACAAAGGGAGACCCCTGCAATAGAGCTGCCGCTCTCCCTCACTGCTCAGCCTATGCGAACACCCCAAAGGTGGATGGCCGCATATCCACGTTCCTCGGCTATTTATTACCTGAAGACCCTACAATAGTGAAGGGACACGACCACTGGCTCCCTACACTGACACGGAGGGATTCAGGGTCACCTGGATCCAGAAAAGACAAAAACATAAATACATAAACAGCACTTATCTGCAGACGACTGAGGACTGGGAACTGGGAACTGGGAACAGCATGCACACACACTCCAGGAAGTTGTATCAGCCGCACACTACTGCATTATGGGGAGGAACTTAAAGGGTAGCGATCAGTCTGACTGCATGACAGCTGAGATAGACTAACGAGATGAGAAACTAAACCAAAACAAAGAAATTCAAGGAGGAGGATCTGAGAAGCTCCTGTGAGCGCTTCTCAGCTGTCTGGCTGTGACAGTACCCCTCCCTCTAGGAGTGGACTCCGGACACTCAGGGCCCACCTTCTCAGGATGGGACCTATGGAAAGCCCTGATGAGACGAGAGGCCTTAATGTCCATCACTGGGACCCACATCCTCTCCTCAGGACCATAACCCTCCCAATGAACGAGGTACTGGAGGGAACCGCGGACAAGACGAGAATCCACAATCCTAGAGACCTGAAATTCAAGATTTCCATCAACCATAATCGGAGGAGGAGGCAAAGGCGAGGGTACAATAGGTTGAACATAAGGTTTCAATAAGGACTTATGAAAAACATTATGGATCTTCCAAGTCTGAGGAAGATCAAGACGGTAGGCAACAGGATTGATGACAGACAGGATCTTGTAAGGCCCAATAAACCTAGGACCCAACTTCCAGGAGGGAACCTTCAATTTGATATTCTTGGTAGACAACCACACCAGATCACCAACATTCAGGTCCAGACCAGGCACACGTCTCTTATCCGCCACACGCTTATATCTCTCACTCATGCTCTTTAGATTATCCTGAATCTTTTGCCAAATAGATGACAAAGACGAGGAGAATCTGTCCTCATCAGGCAAACCAGAAGAGCCCTCTCCCGAGAAAGTCCCAAACTGCGGATGGAACCCATATGCACCAAAAAATGGTGACTTATCAGAGGACTCCTGACGACGGTTATTTAAAGCAAACTCAGCAAGGGACAAAAAAGAACACCAATCCTCCTGATTCTCCGACACAAAACAGCGCAGATATGTCTCCAGATTCTGATTGACGTGCTCTGTCTGGCCATTCGACTGCGGATGGAAAGCAGAAGAGAATGACAACCGAACCCCCAAGCGAGAACAGAAAGCCTTCCAGAATCTGGAAACAAACTGCGTGCCCCTATCAGAGACTATGTCTGAAGGAATCCCATGCAATTTGACAATGTGGTCAATAAATGCCTGCGCCAGCGTCTTAGCATTGGGCAAACCAGGGAAAGGGATAAAATGCACCATTTTGCTAAAACGGTCCACCACCACCAGAATCACAGACTTCCCCGAGGAACGAGGCAAGTCCGTTATGAAGTCCATGGACAGATGTGTCCAAGGACGGGAAGGAATGGGCAAAGGAAGGAGAGGACCTGATGGCCGTGAATGAGGGACCTTGGCACGAGCGCAAGTCTCGCAAGCTGCCACAAAACCCTCAACCGACTTACGAAGCGCAGGCCACCAGAATCTCCGAGCGATGAGATCCAGTGTGGCTCTTGCCCCCGGGTGCCCAGCAAGGACCGTGTCGTGGTGTTCTTTAAAAATCTTGTGTCTCAAAGCAAGAGGCACAAACAACCTCCCAGGAGGACAAAGATCAGGAGCTTCTGACTGGGCTGCCTGCACCTCTGCCTCCAATTCAGGAAAAAGAGCAGAGACCACCACACCTTCAGCCAAAATGGGACCCGGGTCTTCAAAATTCCCACCTCCTGGAAAACAATGTGACAGGGCATCTGCCTTCACATTCTTAACCCCAGGGCGGAACGTAACAACAAAATTAAACCTTGAAAAGAACAAAGACCATCTGGCCTGTCTCGGGTTCAGACGCTTGGCTGACTCCAAATAGGCCAGATTTTTATGGTCAGTAAACACGGTAATAGGGTGTCTGGCTCCCTCTAGCCAATGGCGCCATTCCTCAAAAGCCAACTTGATGGCCAACAATTCCCTATCTCCCACATCATAATTTCTCTCTGCGGAGGAAAGTTTCTTTGAGAAAAAGGCACACGGTTGCCATTTGGCAGGAGAGGAACCCTGAGACAAGACCGCACCCACCCCTACCTCAGAAGCATCAACCTCAACTATGAAGGGTAACGAAATATCAGGTTGTACTAGGATGGGAGCGGAAGCAAAACTCTCCTTGATATTAGAAAAGGCCTTACGCGCCTCTACCGACCAGGAAGAAAAATCTACCCCCTTTCTGGTCATATCAGTGAGTGGTTTAACAACAGAGGAATAATTCAAAAAAAAATTCCTGTAATAATTGGCAAAGCCCAAAAAACGCATCAGCGCCTTCTGGTTCTCAGGAAGCTCCCACTCAAGCACAGCGCGGACCTTCTCGGGGTCCATGCGAAAACCAGAAGCGGAGACAAGAAATCCCAGAAATTGGATTTCTGGAACCGCAAACACACATTTTTCCAGTTTCGCATATAATTTATTCTCCCGCAGAATGAGCAAGACCTGACGTAAGTGTTCCTTATGAGTCTTGAAATCAGGAGAAAAAATCAAAATGTCATCCAAATACACTAATACAAATTTTCCCATTAAATGATAAAAAATGCTGTTGACGAAATGCTGAAAAACGGCTGGGGCATTCATCAAACCAAAAGGCATAACCAAATTCTCAAAATGGCCCTCAGGGGTATTGAAAGCCGTCTTCCATTCGTCTCCTTCTCTGACCCTAACCAGGTTGTATGCCCCTCTTAGGTCTAATTTGGAAAAGACTTTAGCCCCAACAACCTGGTTAAACAGGTCCGGGATCAGAGGAAGCGGATAAGGATCACGAATAGTGATGCTGTTCAGCTCCCTGAAATCCAGACAAGGTCTTAAAGAACCATCTTTTTTCTTAACAAAGAAAAAACCAGCGGACACAGGTGACTTCGAGGGTCGTATGTGTCCTTTTCTCAAACTCTCAGAGATATAAGCCCGCATAGCGACCCTCTCAGGTTGGAAGAGATTGTATAAACGAGATTTAGGCAGCTTGGCGCCTGGGATGAGATTAATAGGGCAATCATACTCCCTGTGCGGAGGCAAACCCTGAACTCCACTCTCAGAGAAGACATCCAAAAATTCAGAGAGGAAAGGTGGTACAGTCTTAGTAGAAACCTCAGAAACAGATGTTATGAGGCAATTCTCTCTGCAAAAGTTACTCTAACCATTTATTTGTCTCGCTTGCCAATCAATGGTGGGGTTATGTTTAGTGAGCCAGGGTAGCCCCAACACTAGAGGAGTAGGCAAACCGCTAAGGACGAAACATGACACATCCTCAACATGAGCATCACTCACAATTAAACGGATATTGTGAACTATGCCCTTTAATGATTTCTGAGAAAGTGGAGCTGAATAAATAGCAAAAACAGGAATATCCCTTCCCAAAGTGCATACCTGGAAACCATGAGTTATTGCAAATTGATTATCAATGAGGTTGACAGCTGCTCCACTATCCACAAAACTCTCACAAAAAATGCTCTTGCTCTCTAGCGCCACCCTAGCAGGCAGGACAAAACGGGAACTACAAGCAAACGGAAAACCTTCAATTTCCGCCTCAACCCTGCCAATAGTAACAGACGGAACATTATTAAAAGATTTTTTCCTTTTTGTCTCTTTATTACTCCCAGAAAACTGCCTGAATCTCCTTGAGGGACAAACATTTGCCAAATGATTTATACCTCCACAACAAAAACAAACCCTCCCATGCGGGCTGAATCTTCTATTGTCAGAGGCAATCAACCCCATCTGCATGGGCTCCTGCTCAGAAGGGGCTGACAGCGACTGAGACTCCTGCGCACAGAATGAGACCGCTGCACTGTTCCGAGATTGAGTAGGACAGGAAGGAGAGATCTCTCGTCTCTCTCTAAGACGCCTGTCAATACGAACGGCCTGAGACATAGCAGAGTCCAAGGAGATAGGCCTCTCATGAAAGGAAAATGCATCTTTCAATCCCTCTTAAAGACCATGGCAAAATTGACTTCGGAGTGCAGCATCATTCCAACCAGTATCAGCTGCCCATCTCCGAAATTCGGAGCAGTATATCTCTGCGGATTGTTTACCCTGGCATAACAGACGTAGTCTAGACTCAGCCAGAGCAATACGATCCGGATCATCATATATCTGACCCAGGGCTAAAAAGAATTCATCCACTGAGCGGAGGGGCCGTGCCCCCTCCGGTAGCGAAAAGGCCCAAGACTGAGCGTTACCCCTGAGCAGCGATACAATGATCCCCACCCTCCGTTCTTCATCACCAGAAGAATGGGGAAGAAGGCGAAAATGGAGTTTGCAAGCCTCTTTAAAACGCACAAAATTCTCACTACCCCCAGAGAACGTATCCGGGAGCGAGATCTTGGGCTCAGCACAAACTCCATGAACGCAAGCTGAACCGGTCACTTGAAACTGAGAAAAAATCCTACGGAGATCAGCTACCTCCAATGAAAGACCCTGGAGGCGTTCAGCCAAAAGTGAAACCGGATCCATGCTTGAGACGGTTTTGGCGGCTGATAATGTCACGGATGGTGTACAGGAAACAAGACAATACCATATAAACAATGTCTCTCTGGATCCACAACTAAGGAACAAAGGGAGACCCCTGCAATAGAGCTGCCGCTCTCCCTCACTGCTCAGCCTATGCGAACACCCCAAAGGTGGATGGCCACATATCCACGTTCCTCGGCTATCTATTACCTGAAGACCCTACAATAGTAAAGGGACACGACCACCGGCTCCCTACACTGACACGGAGGGAGTCAGGGTCACCTGGATCCAGAAAAGACAAAAACATAAATACATAAACAGCACTTATCTGCAGACGACTGAGGACTGGGAACTGGGAACTGGGAACAGCATGCACACACACTCCAGGAAGTTGTATCAGCCGCACACTACTGCATTATGGGGAGGAACTTAAAGGGTAGCGATCAGTCTGACTGCATGACAGCTGAGATAGACTAACGAGATGAGAAACTAAACCAAAACAAAGAAATTCAAGGAGGAGTATCTGAGAAGCTCCTGTGAGCGCTTCTCAGCTGTCTGGCTGTGACACCACCACTGTTGTCTTCTGTGGGCGTCCAGGTCTTTTTGCATTGTTGAGGTCACCAGTGCTTTCTTTCTTTCTCTCTCTCTCTCTCTCAGGATATACTAAACTGTAGATTTTGCCACTCCTGATAGTGTAGCAAGTTCTCGGATGTATTTTTTCTGTTTTTGCAGATAAAAGATGGCTTGTTTCACCTGCATGACCACATCTTTACTTCTCATCAAAATCTTCAAAATGCAAGCACCACACCTCAAATCAACTCCAGGCCTTTTATGTGCTTAATTGAGAAGGAAATAATGAAGGAATTGCACCCCGATTTCACCCCAACCTGTGTCTGTCTGTGAGGTAGTTGACTTCAGCAGGGGCCTCCCCACCTCTGCTCTGTCTGTAATAGGAAACCAGTAACTCTAAGCTCCTCAGCTGAAAACTATCACCCCCAGTGTTCTCCACAGGAGGCGTTTGACTGATAAACGCTGTGGAAAAGTTTATCTCCTTTTCCGCCTCCTCGTTCTCAGTCGTCTGGTTCTTCAGATATAACGGTGGGGTTATTTTACACCTCTGGCGGTGAAATCTTTCTATGACATTATAATACGACCGCTGTCCTCCCCACTGGTAAATGGTTAATTACACATGAGCATCTCTGAATAATCATCACCAAAGGCTTGGTTTCTAGAGCCGCCTTCTCCACCACGGCCGTCATGTGCCTGTCGAGGCTAATTCCATTTTTTCCCTTCTTTTCTCTGGGTGAAGCTGATATGAAAGCAATCAGCTTCCTTTCTGAATCTCCCTGCTTTAGACACATGATTATACTGTATATCCGAGGGACACGCACATAAAATAAAACCTTGATTGGAAGGGACCGGAGGCCGGGACTCTCTGCCGGCGCCTTTTATGAGCAGATAAAACACCTGCAAGGTTCTTATTCAGGCCCCCATGGAGATGGGGGACGGGCAAGGATGGACGTCGAAAAGGTTAAAAGCGCCTTTATCAGAGGTGACATTTTCAGTGGGTTCTCGGACGTGTAAGGACTTATCGCCCCCGACCAGCTTGCCGCCAAGATCCAATCCTCCCCCTCAAACTGCTGGAGACATGAGCACTTTCCTGACTCGTTCATTGGAATTCAAAAGTATTCGGTGGCAGGGAGGATTAGAGAGAAGTAATCACAGTCTTTGTTTTATACCTTCAAGACGGGAGAATAATCTTCTGCAAGATTCATCCGCCCAATGCTATATTTTGCGGAAAGCAGATTTCCTTTTTTTTCCCATTTGCATACTTTGATGTGGCTGTCAGGAAAGCAGAATGACAGGCGGGAGGCCCCCGAGAGCAAGCGTCTCCGCAGACCAGGCCGAGCTTCCGATACACAGTTATCAGAACTCGATGTCCGGTTGGATTTAACCCCTTAACGACTTGCGCCATATGGGATTATAAAGAGGAGCTGCACAGGCACCATAGCCACAGGATGCCAAGAAGCAGAGCCTGTGATCAGTGATAATCATGGACAATTAACCCCTCATATGCTGTGGTCAATTGTAACCACGGCATACTAAGCGGTCTTTTCCCAGGGACTGAACTGCTCCCCTGCGCTAAGATCGAGGGAGCCATTTGGGTGCTATGGCAGCCTGCAGCTTTTTGAAGGCTCAGAGGTCTGCCATAGCAAAATTCCTATGGAACCCTGCCTGCAACAGGATAGGAGCGCATGACTCTCCCATAGACTGCAATGTTAAAAGTTTTTTTTTTTTACAGATATCCTTTGGAGAAGGTACTTGCATCTGCCTTTACTCAGCTCACCAAGCCCAGCGCCGTACATGTCATAGCAGTTGTGCTTGGTATCAAAGCTCAGCCCCATTCACTTCAATGTGGCTGAGCTGCGCCTAGGCCATGTGACCGATGAAAGTGCCCTAGGCCTAGGAAAAGCAGCGAAAAGGCCACGGCGCTACTGCGAGCGCCAGTGCCTTTCTCAAACATCTGATCAGGGTCCTGGATATAAGACCTCCACCAATCAGATACTGATGACCTATCTAGAGGATAGGTCATTAGTAAAATATCTTGGGAAAATCCCTTTAAAGTCCTCTAGGGGGACTAAAAATAAATGTAAAATAAAGTGAATTATAAAAAATAAAATACCACTTTGATTTAGAATGACCCCCATTTCTTAACTCTATTGTTTGTATGCATAATGGTGTGCATTTTCTTTTTTATAAAAAAGTTAAAATCATTTTTTTTAGTTTTTTTAGTATTAAACACAAGAAAAACTATATAAATGTGAAATCCCTATAATTGTACTGACCCAGAAAATCAAGGTTAAAAGGTCAGTTTTACAACAGAGTGAACGCTGTAAAAATAAAACCTATAAAAATATGGTGGAATTGCATTTTTGTCTAATTCCAACTGTAGTGTACGGGAACTGTAATACCCGTCACTACCAAAGTGTCACTTGGTGTGCTGTCGTCCCTCCTAATTATGGGGAAGTTGGTATATGTCAGTTTTATAAAATGTCATGTAATGCAATGCTATGTGTTTCCCTGTTGCTGTGAAACTTGCATGTACAGGCCTGCAGGGGTGTCATTCCAGCTTCTAGTCGCTAGAGGGAGCTAGGGAGCCCTAGTTTATATAAGGCCAGACAGGGAAGTACAAGGGAGACGGAGTCTAGTATCTGTAATCTACAGTTGGAGATTAGACAATGTCCGAGACAAGTCCAGGCCTGAAGCCTGTTGTTCAGGAGAAGATTCCCTCCTGAATTCCCATATGCAGAAGCAGGAATACCTTAGACTAAGAGCCTGAGGAACCTTTCAGAAGCTGAGAGAGACAGAGGCAAAGATCAGGAAAGCAAGAGGTACTCAGAAATACAGAGGAGGTACTTATTAAAGCTATAGCCAAGGATATAAAGCCAGAACTAGGTTAATGGGCCTTGGTGAAGATATGCTATATTCCAGGATCAGACAAAATTAGAGTGCAAGCTCCTGTGCTGCAAGTCCTGTGTTCAACACTCTGTAATCACCTTGCTGTAACTGAATTGCCTGCATCGACCGAATTGCAAATTCGACTGTATGCCAAGGAACTGCGATTCCAATATTGTCTCTGCTTGAAAACTACTAAAGTTGGAGTTCTGTTTTAATACTACGTTTCCTCAATTTATTCCTGCATCCGCAAACGGCGTGCCACCGTTTACTTGGCACTGGCGTCACGAACTATTTCTACCTATACCTGCCCTTGCAGAGAGTCAGCTGTACCAGGTTAGTGTATATTGCACTACATCACCCAGAAACACCTATTACACACAACTTGAGTACACTGCACCTCTCTTTTGGCATCACGAACAGGATACGCACGCTTTCTAGTGCAAGAAGCGTGAACTTTGTGCCTTATACCGTTGCCCTGTGACCAAAGTGACAATTTGCCTGTTTTATTCAAGTGGACTTTGTGGACTGAAAATCATACCCAAAGTGTCCCAAAAACCTCTAAAAAGCGCTGTGCAGTATTGCGCTGCACAGAGGAAGAAAATCGCCGCATTGGAGTGTGGTTTTGTGGACTTTAAACATTCCTGCTTGCCGTCAGTGAATAGACAGCGTTTGTACCTAAAGATGGCCGCTGAGCTTGCTGAATTTACTGCTGCGTCACCTTCATCCCGAAAAGGCGGGAAAAATTGGCGCCTTTCTGAAGAAAAAGCGGGAAGAAGGTCAAGGGCAGGCGCCACGGCTTATCTGGACATTTGCATGTCTGCCAGCATGGACACCGCCTTCCCTATACTAGAATACCTGGGGGGCGGCCTCCCAGTGCAATGGGAGGAGCTGGCTACTCTAATTGACGCGACCCTGTCGCTCTCCTCAGAAGGATCGAGCATGTTGGATTGTGAGCAGAGTGTTGCTGCAGCGTCCGCACCTGAAATTGAAAAGATGACTGACATCGGTGTAGAGCTAGAGGAGGCTCCACCGGCCTACGTTCCGGGACCGGAGCAACCCGCCTGCCGCCCAAGGGAGAAAGAACCCGAGCCCTACTATGGCTCGTGGAGGGACTTTTTCCAACCATCTTTTAAATGGTCCTCCCTGATGGCGGAGATCCGAGAGGCCGCTATAAAGCGGAATACAAAGACTAAAATCGTCTATGAGGAACTAACCAAGACCATACATGAGAAGCATACGCACACCCAACCCCGCCTGGAAAGGAGAAAGGGAGTGGTGCTATCGTTTGACAAACCCCGTGGCTACGGGTTTATTCAGGACTATCTAACTGGCAGAGACCTCTATGTTAATCGAAGGTCTGTCAAAAGAGACTACCTCCCTTCGTACCAACACAGCCTCCGCGAGGGAGAGGAAGTGGAGTACACCCCTGCCGAGAGCCTACGAGGCCCTTATGCGACTGCTGTGACCCGTCCCAAGCGAGCACCTGAGGACTGGGAGGCAGAAGAAAGAGAAGACTACTCTGGCTGCGAGCGAGAACCGGAACGCTCTCCAGAGCCGGCCCATCATGCCTTTCAGGAGCGGAGCTCCTTCATTGGGCCAAACGTCTTCTGGCAGCCAACCGTGTTGGAAAAATGGGTGAGCCCTTACCCTTCTCCCGAGCTGCCTCGTCGGGAGAAGACAATATCTGAGCTGGAGCAGTTAAGAGGACTTAGTGCTACCTTCCAGAACATCCGGATGGGACGGAGACCAGACGCATCGCCAGAACCTGCAGAGGCCGAGTCCGCGTCATCGGTGACTGTACCTGCGCCGGCGGCGCCAGCAGAGGACAGCGACTCCGACACAGACAGCATCGGTGAGCAGATCGTCCGGCTGGAGGAGAAGTTGCGGGAGTTGCGCAAGACATACACCGCCAGGATCCAGACACCGCCGAGGAAGGATGAGGTAAGGGTGCCTGTCACCACCCGCCGACCGCCTTCTGTTGCCACCGCTCCTTCAGTGCCCCAGACCGGACCCGCGATTGCCGTAAACTGCTGCACCCAGAGCACCGGACCGCTTGCTGCGGCGGTGCCAAGCACGTCACACCCTGCAGTGATCATGCCAGGGCCGGCACGGTCCATCAGGGGGTTCACCCCTAGGCCTATGGGGCCAATACCTATTAGGGGCCCCTTTACTCTACAGCTGCCCCCTGACACTGTTATGTGGGCCCATCCTCCTGTAGAGGACTACTACAGACGATACTTGCCAGCGGAGCCAAGTGATTACAATATTTCACTGTGAATCAGCCTGCTAGGCCTTTGATTGATTTCATCAGAAGTGATGTTAACCCTTTCAGGACAGGAGTCCTTTGTTTCTGGTCCTTTGTTGCGGCTGCCAGTTTGTCCACGGCTCAGTGGTAGGTGTTGACCACTGAAATTACAAAGTCAGCAAGGCCACGTTTGTTTCCAGGACCTCCTGCCTGCTTTTGTTACCCCACGCCAAGTTGTGCCTGTTCCTTTGTTGCACCTAATACCCTTCACCCCCTTTTCAGGTTGATCAGGGGTATTACAGCACTTGTCTTTGCTGTCCGTTTGTTGTGCAACTTCATACTAAGGAACCGTGCCCGGAGACAGACTCAAAAGTACCTGAGCCTCTGAGATTCTTACTCTTTTAAAAGTATTGTGCCCAGGGATGGACTCCACCGCATGAGAGCCTCTGTGATTTAATGAGAAATAACCTGGGTACGGACTCATGTTTGTTATTTGAGCCTCCAAGAACTTTTATACTGTTTTCTACTGTTTTATCATGGACTTATTCATTGTCATGGACTATCCTGGTTCTAATGTTACGCTGTGCCAGGTCAGCGCCCCCGTTCCATTCACTATCCTGAGAGAAGAGAACGACGCCCCTTGTCACTACCCTTCACCTTTGCCAATTGGACCTGATGTGAATGTAAATGCAGATGGATTACATATATGTATGCCTGCATGTCTCTATTTTCTATTTCAGGTAGAGATTCCAGTTGGGCGACCCATGATGGAGTACGAGGTCGTACTCAGCTTAAAGCAGTGGGGTATGTAGTGTACGGGAACTGTAATACCCGTCACTACCAAAGTGTCACTTGGTGTGCTGTCGTCCCTCCTAATTATGGGGAAGTTGGTATATGTCAGTTTTATAAAATGTCATGTAATGCAATGCTATGTGTTTCCCTGTTGCTGTGAAACTTGCATGTACAGGCCGGCTAGGGGTGTCATTCCAGCTTCTAGTCGCTAGAGGGAGCTAGGGAGCCCTAGTTTATATAAGGCCAGACAGGGAAGTACAAGGGAGACGGAGTCTAGTATCTGTAATCTACAGTTGGAGATTAGACAATGTCCGAGACAAGTCCAGGCCTGAAGCCTGTTGTTCAGGAGAAGATTCCCTCCTGAATTCCCATATGCAGAAGCAGGAATACCTTAGACTAAGAGCCTGAGGAACCTTTCAGAAGCTGAGAGAGACAGAGGCAAAGATCAGGAAAGCAAGAGGTACTCAGAAATACAGAGGAGGTACTTATTAAAGCTATAGCCAAGGATATAAAGCCAGAACTAGGTTAATGGGCCTTGGTGAAGATATGCTATATTCCAGGATCAGACAGAATTAGAGTGCAAGCTCCTGTGCTGCAAGTCCTGTGTTCAACACTCTGTAATCACCTTGCTGTAACTGAATTGCCTGCATCGACCGAATTGCAAAATCGACTGTATGCCAAGGAACTGCGATTCCAATATTGTTGGCACTGGCGTCACGAACTATTTCTACCTATACCTGCCCTTGCAGAGAGTCAGCCGTACCAGGTTAGTGTCTATTGCACTACATCACCCAGAAACACCTATTACACACAACTTGAGTACGCTGCACAACACATTCAGATTTTTTTCTCCAGCTTCCCACTACTTTCTACGCAAAAGAAAATGGTGCCATTAGAAAGTACAACTTTCAAAAAAAGAAGCCCTCATACGAAAAATAAAAAAGTTATGGCTCCAGAAAGAGGCGGGAGAAAAATGAAAACTGAAAATTGCTGTTTCGTTAAGGGGTTAGGACCGCCTTTGCCCAGTAAGTGTTGTATGGGGAACATAAGCCGCCAACACCATGGCTGCATTACACGGGCCGGTGCCTCTGCTGCCAGTCCGCGTTAAGAGAACAAAAACAGCTAAAAATTTAATAAGGCGATATACATTTAATTATTGAGCGCTCGCGGCCGTGGACAATTTCTCCCTCCAGAGTGCAGGCCATAAAACATTCTTCACTGGTTTGACCTCAGTTTGCAAATGCAGATTTAATGCAAGCATAATAAATGAAGCAAATAATAAAACAGGAAATGAGGGCTCGCTATACCTCCAAGTGGTCCTCAGGGACTGGCGACAGTTGGCCAGTAAGTGGCCTCCGACCTGTGCTTGGGATGCTCAGTCAATATGGACGCTATGAGATGCACCGGAGTAACGCACGGCAATCCGGACCGACTGACGTGGTCTTGAGTCACCACTGCAAAATCTGTATCGGGGACCACATCAGATCACATGACATTCAGTATACTGTGGTTGTCTTGTGTGACAGAGGGGTCATTGGGCCACAGAAAGTAGAGCACCTTCAACCTCTGCAGCCCCCATAGCTCCCACACCGCGGATATGCCATTGCTATATGAGTCAATTGCCCGTTCAAATTAGCATCTTACTTGTAGCTTACAGTACTGCGCTGTCACTGAGTTTCCTGCGACAGGTGGCAGGAGATCTGTGAGACTGGCAACACGTGGGTTGATCTGACAGGTTTTTTGTTTGGATCAAATGACGTCTGTGCCGTTTCTGGTGCTTGCCGCACCTTCTTTCCCCAGGTTATTTGGGTCATTTAACCTTCTCTATATATTGTTGTTTTTCCCACTATGCTATGCGGTTTATAGCTTCTGTTGGACCTGTGGATAGCTGGTGTGTGGATCTTAGCTGAGTTCCTGCTGCTGCCATAGCCACTTGAAGTTAAGTGTTTTCTTTCCCTTTTGTATTTTGTTTGGGTTATTTTTCGTGTTGCATTTCCCTGTCATTTGTATTAAGGCCTGATGGAGACTCCTGTTCATCCTTCCTTTTGGAGGAGCAAGTTGTCTCAGTCCTGACATTAGCACCAGGGTCCTATAGGGTGAGTTAGGACATTAGGTATTCCTGTGTATGAACTCACCTACCTCTGGGGTCTGTTCATACTGGTAGTTAGTCAGGACTTTGATTAGGGTTTTACTAGGAGGTGTCCATCTCCTTTCCCTAGTTTCCAGGCCTCATTCCCTCACCCCTTTCCCTCCTATGTTCGGTGTGGTGTTTCCCTCCCACACCCGAATGTGACATGCGCCCTGTGTGTCTATCGGGGGCTTATCCAATGTGCCATGAGGGTAGATAGACGGGTCGGGAGAAGCATGCTGGTTGTGGATAGTAAATATGGGGGAGGACGATTCTTTCTGCTATTGGACCCTTCCTGCACAGTGTATGTCCTGCTTAACAAAATCAAGGGCGACTGAAGGACACATAGCCTGTACAGCATGTGCAGGAGACACTTATCTTTGCTTTTCTACTAGACTATGGGAGATGAAAGCTGCTCCCCATGCACAATGCCAAGCGTCTGCTGGAGTGGTGTAAAGCACGTCATCTCTGGAGTCATGAATCATGATTTACTGTCTGACAGTCTGATTAAGGAGTGATAGATAGATAGATGGATAGATAGATAAAAAGATAGATAGATAGATAGATAAATAGATAGGAGATAGATAGGAGATAGATAGATAATAGATAGATAATAGATAATAGATAGATAATAGATAGATAGATAGATAATAGATAGATAGATAGATAGATAGATAGATAGGAGATAATAGATAGATATGATATAGATAGATAGATAGATAGATAATAGATAGATAGATAGATAGATAGATAATAGATAATAGATAATAGATAGATAGATAGATAGATAGATAGATAGATAGATAGATAGATAGATAGATAGATAATATCATGGGTGAGTTGTGCGGTGCCGGTAACGGAGCTGCTCCATACATCATTCTCGTTTTTTCTAGGGAGCGTCTATATTAGAAGGCAATTATAAGGTGAGGGTGATGTAGCCGTATATTCCGGGCGAGATTCATGCCGCTGTCGCTTTTATGATTTCACGTTAATCTGACCCTGAAAATCTATTTGCAGCCACCTCTGGATTCCAGGATGAATGGTCAGATCAGAAAATCAATGCGGGCGGGCAGTGCACAGCAAGGTGGATGGCACTAATCTTTCCAGGATGACAGCTGGCTGCATCTTCCCGCCGTCCTCGCAGAGCCATGACAAGCATCCTCCTCAGATGTGCACACAAGCTATGGACCTGTCCTGTATGAGGATCTTCTACAGAACCTGAAACACTCCCAGGTTCCCATATTGCTGTGAAAGATCACCCAGACATGCAAACGCCTTCTGCACCCTGTCCTGGGCCGATAACTGCACCCACTACACGGCCTCCTCCTAATGCTTCATGCAGTGGACTGCGCCTACTCTGCTTGTGGATCTGGATCTCATGGGTCTGACATCACGTGATGTCAGAAGAAGTCCAGTCTCCACAGACATGTGACCACTCTCCCGATCTCCAGAGCGGAACAGAAAAAATAGCGCAAGCCCATTAGTAAGCTGGAAGGCCTGGAAGGGGAAGCACAAGGAAACGGTTAAATGTATACCCGGATAACCCCTTTCAGTCTGCTGTATAGTCCTGACTTCTGTGTCCGTTTGGGCGGATTTCTCTTGAGTGCTCTGACCTGCCCTGGTTGTGTGAGCATGTCTTATGTAATGCCTGGTCTTTCATGTCATGTCTTGTCTTGATCCATCTGGAGACTATCTATACCCTGTATTGGAGTTTATATGTCAAGGCTGTGTCTAGATTGTTCTGGTTATTTCCATGTCTGAATTCTAGTGTCCTAAGCCATAGTTTGTGCTCTGGTGTTGGAGTCTGTATGGGGTTTTCCATCTGTCTAACTCTTGTGCATTCTGTGTCTGCTCGCCAAGGTTTCTGCAGTACCTCCCGAGTGTGAACAAGTTCCTGTCTCTATCTGCATGGGTTCCTGATCTGTTTATCTGCCAGTGCTCTTTGTTTTCTGCCATGCCTGTGTCTCTGGTATTTTCACTGGTGTCCCTGACCTCAGTGGGTCACCTGCCAAGTACATTGAGACAATCCCAAGAGGTAACGGTCTGGTTGCTAGCCCGCAGCGAAGTCTACATTCTTGTACAGCAGTTTAAGGGTAAATACCAGGGAGGCGCCAGGGTTTGGCCCACTGTCACACTGGTTACTTGGTACAGTGGTTCCACAACCATTATCTGTACGCTAGTCCATAACACACAGATTTAAACTGTAGAATGGCATTGCTGAAACCTGGTTCCTTACAGAAGCTACACTGAAGACAAAGGGGGGCAGGAATACACAGAACTTGACGGTATTTGCCTAGAGTCCTGATTTTTGAAATAATACCTATGAACCGGACTGCAAGGAAGTGGAGTGTGTGCTAGCAAGGTGGGGTTTAAAATGTACCCCAAATTGTGTCCAGAAATGTTAGTCATTACGTGATAAAACATGGTGTGTATGAAGTGAGAGGGATCCGGTGGTGACTATGTGGAGCAATGGAGGTGGTCACCAGGAGGGCTGTAGTCCATAGAAACCCTCCAATACCTTCATCTCCATACACAGGATACTATGTGCTGAACCGGCTGTGAAAGTGGCAGCAATCCAGCAGCGCTCAGCTATGAAATGAGCTTATTGTAGCGTCATAACAAGGCGACGGCTTCCAAAGACAAGCCACATCTGCACATATAGATACATATATATGTGGGATACATGCTGAGCATGGGATGAAGGATTGTCATTGAAAGTTACTGTGATCAACATTTCCTAATCATGAATAATCTGAAATATGCACATATAATACAGACTGTACAGTGTACATACTATATATATACAGGGTGGGCCATTTATATGGATACACCTTAATAAAATGGGAATGGTTGGTGATATTAACTTCCTGTTTGTGGCACATTAGTATATGTGAGGGGGGAAACTTTTCAAGATGGGTAGTGACCATGGCGGCCATTTTGAAGTCGGCCATTTTGAATCCAACTTTTGTTTTTTCAATAGGAAGAGGGTCATGTGACACATCAAACTTATTGGGAATTTCACAAGAAAAACAATGGTGTGCTTGGTTTTAACGTAACTTTATTCTTTCATGAGTTATTTACAAGTTTCTGACCACTTATAAAATGTGTTCAATGTGCTGCCCATTGTGTTGGATTGTCAATGCAACCCTCTTCTCCCACTCTTCACACACTGATAGCAACACCGCAGGAGAAATGCTAGCACAGGCTTCCAGTATCCGTAGTTTCAGGTGCTGCACATCTCGTATCTTCACAGCATAGACGATTGCCTTCAGATGATACGAGATGTGCAGCACCTGAAACTATGGATACTGGAAGCCTGTGCTAGCATTTCTCCTGCGGTGTTGCTATCAGTGTGTGAAGAGTGGGAGAAGAGGGTTGCATTGACAATCCAACACAATGGGCAGCACATTGAACACATTTTATAAGTGGTCAGAAACTTGTAAATAACTCATGAAAGAATAAAGTTACGTTAAAACCAAGCACACCATTGTTTTTCTTGTGAAATTCCCAACACGTTTGATGTGTCACATGACCCTCTTCGTATTGAAAAAACAAAAGTTGGATTCAAAATGGCCGACTTCAAAATGGCCGCCATGGTCACTACCCATCTTGAAAAGTTTCCCCCCTCACATATACTAATGTGCCACAAACAGGAAGTTAATATCACCAACCATTCCCATTTTATTAAGGTGTATCCATATAAATGGCCCACCCTGTATATATATACTACTCACAAAAACGTAATTTCAGAATGAACCTAAGATGCACTCTAACCTTTACAGGTGAACTTAATGTGACCTTCTCTAAACTTTTGATTGCACATGTCCAACTGTTCAGTGTTTCAGTACTTTGTGCACAACTTGCTGTTCTTAAGGAGCTTAACGTCAAAATTCACAACAGGTGTTTGATCCATGAATCGCCCAATAAATTTCATGGTTTAATTAGAATTGGTATTTAAACAGTGCTCCTCATCATGCTGTTCACATTTTGACATCATGAGACCAAGACGACACATAACAATTGATGAACAGTACCTCGCCATTGTGAGGCTTCAAGCAGAATGTTCTCAGACGGAAGTGACCACTGAGCTTAGAGCGTCACAGAGTGTCATCAGCAGGTTGTATCAGAGATACAGACAGACTGGAAGAGTCACAGAAAGGCAGAGAAGTGGACCTCCTTTGGTCACATCCCACACTGATTGACTCTTTCATTGTGAACAATGCCCGGCGAAACCAGATGGAGAATGCCACACAACTCCAGGCACATTTAATGGAGGTGAGAGGCACCTAAGTGTCACGTCAGACCATTAGAAACCATTTACATCAGCGTGGTCTGTGTGCTAGATGACCAGCAAGGGAACCTGAACACATGTGTCATCATCTTACATGGGCAGGGTGCATCTATGCTGGACGAGGGGCCAGTGGGCCTCAGTGCTGCTCACTGATGAAAGTCGATTGATGCTGAGCAGAAATAATGGCCGCCAACGATGTTGGAGATGTTAAGGAGAGTGCTATGCATCAGCCACTGTTGTCACCAGATGAGCCTTTGGTTGTGGTGGTGTTACAGTGTGGACAGGTGTGTCTAGTCAATACAGAACCGTCCTGCACTTTGTGAGTGGTACAGTGACAAGCCCATACTACTTGAATAACATCATTAATCCACTCATTGTGCCTCTCCATGAACAACACAGGCCTAATTTCATCTTCATGGACGACAATGCGCCAGCTCATCGAGGTCACATCATTAGGGAACAGCTGCTGGAGACTGGGGGACCTCAAATGGAGTGGCCTCCATGATCTCCAGACCTGTATCCCATTGAAAACCTATGGGATCAGCTGAGTCGCCGTGTAGAGGCTCGTAACTCTGTACCCCAGAATCTCAATGCCTGGAGGGCCGCCCTTCAAGAAGAGTGGGATGCCATGCCTCAGCAGACAATAAGTTGACTTGTGAACCGCAGGAGACGTCGTTGTCAAGCTGTAATCAATGCTCAAGGCCACATGACAAGTTATTGAGACACTGCTATACCCAGCACTGATGTGGGCAATAAATTGTTTGAGATGAAGGAATCACCATTGCTGCTTCTACTTAAATGTCCTACTTTCATGATATACTATCACTGGAGCGTCAACTTTTTAGGTTTTTCATAAATTTCACCCAAAAGCCAAATATCCCTAATGTTTTGTGAATAGTGTACATACTACGCAAACACATAGGTTTATGGAGAGGACAGTTACATAGTTAATATGGTTGCAAAAAAGACACAGCTCCATCAGCCTCTGTCCAACCTATATTCCTACCAGGTTGATCCAGAGTAAGCCATAAAACCCTATGAAGTAGTCACCAAATACCCCATATTAGAGTAAACTATCATTCCCAAATACAAATCTGGCAATCAGAATACATCTGTGGATCAACGATCCATCTCCTTGATCCAGTAAGTGTAACTTGTGATGTTTTTACTTTCAAGAAGGGCATTCAGGTCCAGAGGCAGGAATCAACCTTCTCAACATCTTGTACCAGAGAGCTCCATAGTCTCACTGCTTTCACTGTAAAGAAGCCCTGTCTATGTTGGTGCAGAAACCTTCTTTCCTATAGACGTAGAGGATGCTCTCATGTTCCGGTTATAGGCCTATTATCTATGTACTGTGCATTCATGAACATTAAAAACAGATGGTCCATAAGGGCCCTTCTGGACCGGCCGAGAGAGCAGACAAAACCTGGGGTGCCGGTTCCTATGAATGTTCATTCCGGATCATTGCCTGCTCATTTATCTGCACTGCATGCAGCAATCATCGCTTCCATATGGGGATGAATGAGCGTTTTGCGGGAATGGGGTGCCAATGGCGCACAATGGTTTCGGTTGGAGAGGGTGTTTTTTATTTTGCTTTTAAGTTTTTTTCATTTATTTATATTTTATTCAAATTTTCGCTATTTTTTTTTTATAAATATATGTTTGCTTTTTGGAATTTTTTAAAGGAGCCCCAGGGTAGGGATCGTACACAGGCAGAGCTGATCGGGGTCTGCTAAGACCCTGCAGTTCTCCCGATGATCACGTGATTGTTGGCTCCAATAGGGGAAGTTCTTGGCTCGATCCTTTTGCTCTTCCAAGAGATAAGCCACCACCAGAAGTGTTTGGCAGCAGCTTTCTCCGCCCTACCCATACTGCAGAATACACAGACACGTTCAGCCGAGCCAAACACGTATGTTTATGGGGGGGCCGAGAGGGAGTCGGGGGAGATAGCTGTCAGACAACACCTACTGAATGTGTATGCCAGACTTTCATGTTCTGTTCTGATTACATCAGGATTCCTATCTAGGTTAGTGAGCAGGTAACATCAGAATACACAGAGACTGTAGTAAATCACCCTCCCGCGACTTTAATAAAAAAACATTCCCATTCTCCATAGAGACAACCTTTACTAAGACATTACACGTTGTTTATTACTTGTGACTGTAAGGTCTCTTCTCACCTAAGACGACCGGATCCATCGCATTATAAAAGTATAAAGGCGCTGTGTGAAACTCTTCTTCTGTTCAGGTTGACATTGACTTAAAGGAACTTTCTATGAATGCATTTTATCTCGCCTTTCCAGTGCTCCTGCCACTGAGTAACAAATCTACGAAGGAAGGCCTAGGCTGCATATGGCTGGGAGGAGAATTACTGCAGTAGAAATCTCCCCCTCTGCTCCGTCTGCAATGGAGATCTCTTAAAGGGGTTGTCTTGAGGAGCTCAGGCCTGGAGGAGACTGACTAAAAGTGCATACAAATCCCTTCCCCACCTCCATGCTGTACGTCACAGATCTCAGGACCCCAAGAAACATATACACCCCTAGGTGAGAATAAAGTCACCCCTACCAAATATAAACCTGCTGAACCATAATAATCTGCTAACGGATAGATAGATAGATAATAGATAGATAGATATTAAATAGATCAATATGCGATAGATAGATAGATATTAAATCGATAGACATGAGATAAGTAGATAGATAGATATTAGATAGATAGATATAAGATAGGAGATAGATAGATATGAAATAGATAGATAGATAGATAGATAATAGATAATAGATAGATATTAGATAGATATGAGATGGATAGATAAATACAGTAGATATGGTCGATAGATATATAATAGAGGACCCCTGTTTTCATGACTGGGGGGTGTCCCAGCGGTTTCATGACTGGGGGGTGTCCCAGCGGTTTCATGACTGGGGGGTGTCCCAGCGGTTTCATGACTGGGGGGTGTCCCAGCGGTTTCATGACTGGGGGGTGTCGCAGCGGTTTCATGACTGGGGGGTGTCCCAGCGGTTTCATGACTTGGGGGTGTCCCAGCGGTTTCATGACTGGGGGGTGTCCCAGCGGTTTCATGACTGGGGGGTGTCCCAGCGGTTTCATGACTGGGGGGTGTCCCAGCGGTTTCATGACTGGGGGGTGTCCCAGCGGTTTCATGACTTGGGGGTGTCCCAGCGGTTTCATGACTGGGGGGTGTCCCAGCGGTTTCATGACTGGGGGGTGTCCCAGCGGTTTCATGACTGGGGGGTGTCCCAGCGGTTTCATGACTGGGGGGTGTCCCAGCGGTTTCATGACTGGGGGGTGTCCCAGCGGTTTCATGACTGGGGGGTGTCCCAGCGGTTTCATGACTGGGGGGTGTCCCAGCGGTTTCATGACTGGGGGGTGTCCCAGCGGTTTCATGACTGGGGGGTGTCCCAGCGGTTTCATGACTTGGGGGTGTCCCAGCGGTTTCATGACTGGGGGGTGTCCCAGCGGTTTCATGACTGGGGGGTGTCCCAGCGGTTTCATGACTGGGGGGTGTCCCAGCGGTTTCATGACTGGGGGGTGTCCCAGCGGTTTCATGACTTGGGGGTGTCCCAGCGGTTTCATGACTGGGGGGTGTCCCAGCGGTTTCATGACTGGGGGGTGTCCCAGCGGTTTCATGACTGGGGGGTGTCCCAGCGGTTTCATGACTGGGGGGTGTCCCAGCGGTTTCATGACTGGGGGGTGTCCCAGCGGTTTCATGACTGGGGGGTGTCCCAGCGGTTTCATGACTGGGGGGTGTCCCAGCGGTTTCATGACTGGGGGGTGTCCCAGCGGTTTCATGACTGGGGGGTGTCCCAGCGGTTTCATGACTGGGGGGTGTCCCAGCGGTTTCATGACTTGGGGGTGTCCCAGCGGTTTCATGACTGGGGGGTGTCCCAGCGGTTTCATGACTGGGGGGTGTCCCAGCGGTTTCATGACTGGGGGGTGTCCCAGCGGTTTCATGACTGGGGGGTGTCCCAGCGGTTTCATGACTGGGGGGTGTCCCAGCGGTTTCATGACTGGGGGGTGTCCCAGCGGTTTCATGACTGGGGGGTGTCCCAGCGGTTTCATGACTGGGGGGTGTCCCAGCGGTTTCATGACTGGGGGGTGTCCCAGCGGTTTCATGACTGGGGGGTGTCCCAGCGGTTTCATGACTGGGGGGTGTCCCAGCGGTTTCATGACTGGGGGGTGTCCCAGCGGTTTCATGACTGGGGGGTGTCCCAGCGGTTTCATGACTGGGGGGTGTCCTAGCGGTTTCATGAGGTGTCCCAGCGGTCGGACCCTCTTAGATTAGATGTTTATCCCCTGCAGTTCTGAGAGGGGATTAGATGATTTCATAGAACAATTCCTTTAAGGTTTTGTCCTCAGAAGCGTGGCCGCCGATAGCCTCGGATATCTTACACGTCCTTCTCTTTCGGTCTTTACGCCCACTCCGCTTCTTCTCAGATGCATTAAACCCCTAAACCGTCTCCTGAAGAGTGTTCTCTGCGGATCTTTTCCGCCTATTCCATCTACACTTGTACGCCGATTGAAGCAATGACAAACAGCTTAATGAGGTCTAATTAACTGATGAATCTGCTTTCCTGTACCATGAAGTGCTCATTTCTCCTCAAGATGAAATTAAAACTTTTATTTTATTTTTTCCGCACAGCCTTTCATTCTCCAGTCAAACTCTTCGGGCTTGGCCTCGGATTGCCCACTCTACCTAACGATAGATAATGAAGGAGCAAATTACCGGCGTTTACAAATTGGGGCTCACAATTATGTTTCATTTGTATTCCACTGACAAATCCCATCTGTAAAGAAGTCCATATATGTTCTGTTCTGCCCCCATCATGTAATTGATGTAAGTGTTGGATCTGTCCACCGCGCAGAATGAAGATCTCTTCACATGCCATTTCCTTAATAGCCACAAATGAGGAAGTTGTTTCAGGAGAGGAGAACTCAATGAGGCGGCTAAGGACTGTTTTTCTTCTAATCGTAACCAGACTATGTGCGTCTATCTCATCCTACTGCCGTCTACCTTCCGTGAAGCGCGCAAAGGGTCTTTTTGGTCTTCGCTTTTATATCTTCTTTATGCAACAGTTAAATAATTGCGCTTTTGTCCTGATTCTCGCCACCGCTTACCATTTAGATGCAATTACCGTCCTGATGTTACCGTAACCCTCCATGACACTACAGTCCTGATCTTTTTTTGTGCTGCTGCTTTCTTTCCTTCTCGAAAAAAAGTCACCTGCGTCTATTCGCATGCACAGTATAGAAAATTATAGGTAGCCCCAACATAATCTGAAGCACAGTAAACAAACGACAAAGTCTAAAATGTGCGCCCACATAAATACACAAGGGTAGCAAGCCAATTAAACTTAAAGGCGATGTACACCTTCAGGGGCAATTTTGTTTTATGATTGCATTTTACTCATTTCAGGCTAAAAATCTTTTTTTCAATTGTTCTTCATTAAAAATTGTCAGCTGTTCTGTCACAAAGGGTTAACTGTTTGTCTAGCTGTGTGGATGGTACTTTCACTTTCACTTTGTGCCGGTCATCTAATAAACCTTATCTCTAAACTAATAAGAGGTCATGAACACTTATTTAAGCCACATTCTTTTCAGTAAGATAAGAACTGAGATATAATGAGTGTCTATAATGTCAGAGAGCAAAGATAAGGAGCCCATCAGCTCCCAGCCTGATGGAAAAGGCAGAAAATCCAAAGTGTGCTACTTCATGTCAGCTCTGTACAGAAAAAGGGATGCTATATTATCAATAAAGACCAATTTTAAAATAATTATATTTAGCTCAAAATGAGTACAATGCAATAATAAAAAAATTACCCCAAAGGTATACATAGCCTTTAAAGGCTATGTACACCTTCAGGGGCAAATTTAGTTTATTATTGCATTTTACTAATTTTGGACAAAAACAATTTTTTCAATTGGTTTTCATTAAAAATATTCAACTGTTCTGTCAAAAAGGGTTAACTGTTTGTCTAGCTGTGTGGATGGTACTTTCACTTTCATTTAGTTTCATCATCTAATAACCCTTATTTCTAAATTACTAAAAGGTCATAAACACTTATTTAAGCCACATTCTTATCAGTAAGATAAGAACTGAGCTATAGTGAGTCTTTAGGAGGACATAGATCAGAGATAGGGAGCCGTCAGCTGAGCTGCTTGACAAAAAGCAGACAGCATGCTTCTAGAGAATCTCAAAGCTGTACAGAGAAAAGGCCTCAACATTTTTTAATAAATTCCAATTGAAAAAATGATTTTTCTCTCAAAATGAGTACAATGCAATAAAAATAATTTAAAAAAAATCCTGCCAAAGGTGTACATAGCCTTTAAAGCAGTTTTTATTACATAGTTATGCAGTTAGAATGGTTGCAAAAAGACATGGGGGAGGGTAATTTATCACGCCCTTATAAAGTTGCAAAATAGGACTTTTGCAATGAGATAAACATGGCTGTGTAACACTGTGAGAGCGGTCATGTTTTTCTAATCCAGGACCAACCATGCAAATTTTTCAATTTGTAAGTCGTGGATCACGAAATACACATACTGTCCGTGTTTCTTCCGCCTCTCTTGTGGACCCTTTGACTTCGAGTGGGCCCGTGGGCCCATGTATTGACATATGGATGCAGAAAGCACTTGGATCATCCATCCGTAAGTCCGTTCTGCAAAAAGCAACAATATGTCCGTAAAATTTAGACCAAAGACCGGCTGAAGTCAATGGGTCCTCAAAGAAATGTGGACGGCACATGGATTGTATCCATATTTTGCGGATCTGCGATTAAACAGATACGGTTGTGTGCATGAGGTCTAAACCACGTTACCGTCAGTGTCCCTGTGTAATACTGTAAATATTCGCAGAGTGCATTACCAGGTGGTCATGAATGATGGTGAGAGAAGGTCTATTTAACAGTAAGCGGCCCCGATCTATATCATACACGAAAGCGCCGGCGCTCTATTCATCACTGTCACCGGCCACGCACAATATTTGGAGAGATTTCTGATACTTGTCATCTAAAATGCTTATTAGCTTTTCTTTATGCAGATGCGATTGATTTCTTTAATGATCCCGCTGGAAGGTTGGTGCCTCAATCACAGTTTGTTAGAGGAGCAATCAATGGATTTGTGTAAACAAGTTAGCGGACACTCCATAGGTGAAATGAACCTGGAGGGCGGTGAGATCACAGGCAACGAGGCCCCTTGTAATAGATTACATTGCTGATATCTTCTCACCCTGCTGCTCTTTTCAATGGCTCATGAAAGGAAAAAATCCCAGAACGGGAAGATTTTTGTTCTGCCGACGATATGAAAACTGTATCGGGATGAACAATCGTTCTAATGACTGCTCATCCCCATGCAGTAGGATGATTTGTGAAGTGCACCAAATGAGCACCAATCGACCTGCTATATCTCCGACTGGCGCCTGCTTACCAGCACATAACCTGCCTGCGTAAAAGGACACTAAGATTCTGTTCCCATATTATGTATCACTGTTTTCTTTAAAAAGGAAGCCAGATCCATCACCAGTGGTGCCAGATGGACCCAACTGGCTTACAATGGAGTCCATTGGGTTTTGTCATGACATCCATATATTTTCCTTAAAAAATTGAAGCTGAATTTTAAGAAAAGGATCAGATGTAGATGTGATGAAGTCACCCAATTTACCAAATAATTGCTGGAGAATCAAGGGAAGCAAGAGCCAATGGAGAAATCTGCCGTAGATACTGTAGTAAAGGATTGATGGGGATTTCGAAATTTAGCTGACCTTCCATGGATGAAAAAAAGATTACAAAATGTCATCTGTGTATTTATTCCAGGTGCTCTAATACTGTGCATTTCTAATATTGCTATGTAACTGTTATTTATTAAATTTTTTGCACTGTGCCTGATTGCCCACAGGTGGCAGAGAGATCTTTACATAGAAGGGAACTTACCATTCCATTCTCCCCTCCTTTTGGGCAGAAGTAGAGGGGTTGCAGGAAGATTTAGTCAAGTTGAAAGTTGGAAGGAAACGAGACAACATGACGCAGTGAGAGGAGCATTCCCCCCTCGTGCAGCAGGAGCCATGGGAAGCAGCTCACAGAGCACCACTGCTCCAGGCAGTTCATAGACTGAGTATTACGAGGGGGTTAATGGCCAAAGGCACCACAGAGGTACCAGAGCTGCCAGAAAGTCCAGTAACCAGACTGAAGCTAGAGATTAATACAGCAGAGAAAGCAAGGTATCCAAGTTTGCTTGCCAGTGCACCCCAAAACCTGCTGGCACCAGTAAAAAATCTAATATTATCTGGATGCAAGTTTATTCAAGTAAAACTGTTGAACTTTATCAAGTCTTAACTCTGCTTATTCCTCCAACTACAGCTTCTTGGAATGCTGCGGAGCCTAACCCTGGGGAGTGACAGTATCTAGGTAGGAGCACAGTGACACACAGTGTCCTTCCAAAATCTGTGACCTAATTGGCCTAATTTTAACACTCCAGAAAAACTGGAGGGGATTTAGAACTTCATCATGAAAATTGAAAGGCCAATGTCTCAGAGTAGAATGGCAAGTCAATATGCGGACAACTGATAGACTCAAGCTACGTTCATAGAAGTCCATCAGGCTTTTCTGGAAGAGAACTTATTGGAAATGTTCTATGGAGCCACTTCCACTAGGTGGCCCTGGTGAGATGGTTCTCTTTCTTGGGAGATACCTCTTTGTATATTCATTTCCTATGGAGCATTGCCAATAAGTCTCCATACCATGGCCTACTTCCATTAAGTTTCCATGCAGGACTGGTCTCTTTAAGAAGATTCAGCAACCTGCCTAAGCCACTTTCAAGACATCGCACTGAGCTAGCCAATCCTACTCTGTATTAATGAGGAGCAAATAACCCAAAACAGCTGTCTATAGATGGATATCTGTCTTGGCTATATTCCCTTGTCATATTCCAAAGCTTGTTGGAAAGTTGGTTCTTGACTCACAGAGAGCCACTTCCAATAGGTGACGCTGGTGAGATGGTTCTCTATCTTGGGCAGTGATGGCCATCTTAACTGACAAGTCTGGCGAGGCACAGGTAGGTCCTCACCTGTGCCTCTGCGCGAGCCGGTCTGAAATGAGATGCGGTCTCCGGGAGCAGGCAGTTCTGAGAACGGTCCCCGGAGGCTGTTCTCGGAACTGCCTGCTCCCGGAGACCGCATTTCATTATAGACCGGCTCGCGCACAGGCACAGGTAAGGACTTACCTGTGCCTCGCCGGACTTGTCAGTTAAGATGGCAGATTGCATGTGTTCGCTGGCGAACTGGCCATCTCTAATCTTGGGAAATACCTCTTTTGCATCTTTGTTTACCATGGAGCATTGCTTTTCGTGTTGTGCAAGCATAGGCACAACACTAGTGTAGGCGTATGTTTAGATAGTGGTCGGTGCTGCCGGTATTGTCTGCTCCTCACTTGCGGAGTTGCCAGTCCTCCTAGAGGAGTGATGAGAGACAATAGAGGGGTGTGGAGTATTGATCCACCGCTTTGGATACCTCCTGGCGCAATAACACGACCTCAAGTCGTTGGAGACAATTCTTTTTATTTACATATAGGTGACAACACGTTTCGGAGTAGACAAACACTCCTTTTTCAAGTCTAAAAAATAATAGTCGGATTTTATAAGAATAAAATTGAGACTAATAATAATAATAAAGGTATTATGATAAAAAAAAACAGAGATGACATATAATGATAGTAATGGGAGTGATGATAACGGCAATGTCAAATTTAGGATAAAAACTGGAGATGAAATAGTCTGGAGTACGTCATAGAGCATCAAAAAACATTATGCTAGCTAAAAGTAAACGTTAGAAGGATAGTAATCATGATTGGTAAATGTGTATATACAGTACATATTAAAAATGATAACTGGTCCAGAATACGTCATAGATGAAATCATATTTCTAAAGAACATCAAAAAACATTATGCTGGATAAAAGTAGATGTTAAAAGGATAGTAATCATGATTGATAAATACATGTATATATTAAGAATGACGACTGGTCATTAGTGTTGAGCGAACTTCTGTTTTAAGTTCGGCGTCTAAAGTTCGGCTTCCGGTTAGCGGAGGATCCCGATATGGATTCCGAATTCCGTTGTGGTCCGTGGTAGCGGAATCAATAATGGCCGAATATTGATTCCGCTACCACGGACCACAACGGAATTCGGAATCCATATCGGGATTCTCCGCTAACCGGAAGCCGAACTTTAGACGCCGAACTTAAAACAGAAGTTCGCTCAACACTACTGGTCATTAATCTCTGATTGTAATGGCAATTCATGATGAAAGGTTTAAATAGGAGAACAAAAAAAAAAAAAAGGGGGGGGGAGTAGGGGAAACCAATTTCACATGCTGGGTGGTGGATCACATGAATTAAATATAAATATTTGAATATAAACATATAAATATATAAGTATAAATAAAAAATGAATTTAAAAATCAATCTGTAAATGCATACATGCACGAACAGGCGCATGAAAATGCGCATGAAAGTATACAAATACCCACATATAGATACACAAATGCGTACATGTACCTATCTGTACCTGCAAGCGTGCACAAGCATGCGTATGTGTGTGTAAATGCCTACAAAACACATGAGAGGATGCATATGGAGAAAGAACAATAATGCTTGTTAGGACTGGCAATTGAAGGGTTAAAAAATTGCAAAGGTAGTAAATGCTGGCAGTATTCTGTGAATGGAGGAGCTTGTGAGAGGGTTAATGCAGCTACAGTGTTGCAATTTGTTTCTATTTTCAGAGTATAATTAAATAAATTGTTACCTGAGGCTGTATGTCCACGTGCATATAGCGCGTTTTAGGCTACTTTCACACTGGCGTTTTAGTTTCCGTTTCTGATATCCGTTCAGGGCTCTCACACGCGGTCCAAAACAGATCAGTTTTGCCATTAATGCATTCTGAATTGATAAGGATCCGCTCAGAACGCATCAGTTTGCCTCCGTTCAATCTCCATTCCGCTCGCAGCGTTTTGGTGTCCGTCTGACGAAACTGAGCCAAACAAATGTAAGTCAATGGGGACGGATCCGTTTTCACTGACACAATATGGCACAATAGAAAACGGATCCGTCCTCCATTGACTTTCAATGGGGTTCAAGACGGATCCGTTTTGGCTATGTTACAGATAATACAAACGGATCTGTTCTGAACGGATGCACGCGGTTGTATTATCCGAACGGATTCCGTCTGTGCAGATCCATGACGGAAAGTAGCCTAAAGCTGGTGTTAGAAAAAGGCACGAACCAGGAGGAGGAGGGGACGGAGACCGACAGCCTGGGGGATGCGGGTGTATGCCGGTTAAGGGACAGTGAGCAGGGGGAATACGGAACGCTCGGGGAGATGGCGTCAGGTCGCCCATGTGTGGGAGATGGAGAAAGTTTGTTGCAATATTAGATTACTGGCGTAAATTGTTACTGATATTATGATTTAGGATAATGGGGGCATAAGTGGTAGATGGCTGCGTGTGTATGGAGCTGGGTAGTCGGGGAGATGACAGCGTGAAAATATCCTAATCGGAACTGAGGGGATAATGTGGAGGAGATGAATAGGGATAGATATTGTGACTGAATGGATAATGGTGTGGCTAAAAGGATTGAGAACGATGGCTGACACTGAAGATGAGGAATAAAATAAATGATATTAAGTTATTAGTGTATGAACTGATTGTAGGGATCTGGGGGGTGCCGTGCTGTATGTGGCTGGGATGAAGTAATATAAATATATAACTGAGATAAATAAATGAATGTTATATATTATACAATATCAAAAACAATTGTTTTCAAGCAATTCCTTGAGACCATATGGTTCTATGGTGTTTAGCTAAGTCTCTGGAAGCGGTCCGTGTGTGTATTTGGGATCTGTTCTATAGGACTAATGGTGAATTTGGTGGGGTCTTTGTTGACCCCATGTTTGGTGCAGTCATTTACTATATTCCAACGATGTTTGTTGGTCCTCTCGCTTAGAGTTAGAGTAGTTCGGCCGATGTACTGGAGTCCATTGCAGGTGCATTCAAATAAGTATATAATGTAAGATGATGAGCAATTTAGGAAATTTTTGGTGGTGTGTGTGGACATATTCCGACAGCATTTGCAACGGTGGTGGCCACATTTATAGCTGCCAAGGAGTTGAGGGAAGAGGGTGGTCCATTGGGATTTTATGTTTTGTCTGTTTCGTATTCGACTGGGAGCAACAAGGTTTTTCATGGACTGAGCCAGTTTTTTTCCTATTTAAACCTTTCATCATGAATTGCCATTAGGGAGGTTAACAAGCGGCTGAAGAACTGGTGTAGGAAGGAGGGGTTTGGGTTCCTGGAGAACTGGGCCGACTTCTCTATCGGCTACAGGCTCTATCGTAGGGACGGGCTGCACCTCACTGGGGAAGGGGCAGCTGTGTTGGGGGAGAAGATGGCTAGAAGGTTGGAGGAGTGTTTAAACTAGGGACTGGGGGGGAGGGTAATTACATTACACTGCGTGCAGAATTATTAGGCAAATAAATATTTTGACTACATCATCCTCTTTATGCATGTTGTCTTACTCCAAGCTGTATTGGTTCGAAAGCCTACTACCAATTAAGCATATTAGGTGATGTGCATCTCTGTAATGAGAAGGGGTGTGGTCTAATGACATCAACACCCTATATTAGGTGTGCATAATTATTAGGCAACTTCCTTTCCTTTGGCAAAATGGGTCAAAAGAAGGACTTGACAGGCTCAGAAAAGTCAAAAATAGTGAGATATCTTGCAGAGGGATGCAGCACTCTTAAAATTGCAAAGCTTCTGAAGCGTGATCATCGAACAATCAAGCGTTTCATTCAAAATAGTCAACAGGGTCGCAAGAAGCGTGTGGAAAAACCAAGGCGCAAAATAACTGCCCATGAACTGAGAAAAGTCAAGCGTGCAGCTGCCAAGATGCCACTTGCCACCAGTTTTGCCATATTTCAGAGCTGCAACATCACTGGAGTGCCCAAAAGCACAAGGTGTGCAATACTCAGAGACATGGCCAAGGTAAGAAAGGCTGAAAGACGACCACCACTGAACAAGACACACAAGCTGAAACGTCAAGACTGGGCCAAGAAATATCTCAAGACTGATTTTTCTAAGGTTTTATGGACTGATGAAATGAGAGTGAGTCTTGATGGGCCAGATGGATGGGCCCGTGGCTGGATTGGTAAAGGGCAGAGAGCTCCAGTCCGACTCAGACGCCAGCAAGGTGGAGGTGGAGTACTGGTTTGGGCTGGTATCATCAAAGATGAGCTTGTGGGGCCTTTTCGGGTTGAGGATGGAGTCAAGCTCAACTCCCAGTCCTACTGCCAGTTTCTGGAAGACACCTTCTTCAAGCAGTGGTACAGGAAGAAGTCTGCATCCTTCAAGAAAAACATGATTTTCATGCAGGACAATGCTCCATCACACGCGTCCAAGTACTCCACAGCGTGGCTGGCAAGAAAGGGTATAAAAGAAGAAAATCTAATGACATGGCCTCCTTGTTCACCTGATCTGAACCCCATTGAGAACCTGTGGTCCATCATCAAATGTGAGATTTACAAGGAGGGAAAACAGTACACCTCTCTGAACAGTGTCTGGGAGGCTGTGGTTGCTGCTGCACGCAATGTTGATGGTGAACAGATCAAAACACTGACAGAATCATGGATGGCAGGCTTTTGAGTGTCCTTGCAAAGAAAGGTGGCTATACTGGTCACTGATTTGTTTTTGTTTTGTTTTTGAATGTCAGAAATGTATATTTGTGAATGTTGAGATGTTATATTGGTTTCACTGGTAAAAATAAATAATTGAAATGGGTATATATTTGTTTTTTGTTAAGTTGCCTAATAATTATGCACAGTAATAGTCACCTGCACACACAGATATCCCCCTAAAATAGCTAAAACTAAAAACAAACTAAAAACTACTTCCAAAAATATTCAGCTTTGATATTAATGAGTTTTTTGGGTTCATTGAGAACATGGTTGTTGTTCAATAATAAAATTAATCCTCAAAAATACAACTTGCCTAATAATTCTGCACTCCCTGTATAGGAGGGGAAGATAGTGCAGATAGAGGCCGGGGGCAAGGTAATGGGACTGGGGGAGGAGTGGAAGGAGGGACGAGAACATTTCAGAAGGAAAGGTGTAGGGTAAAAAATATACACAAACCTCTTAAATGTATGTATACTAATGCCAGAAGCCTGACTAATAAAACTGGGGAGCTGGAATTAGTGATGTGTGAGGAGTAGTGATGGATGAACATCTGCCGGGACGGTTCGCGAACGCGATCGAATGTTCGCGAACCACAAGTTCGCGGGGGGTCCCATTCATTTTAATGGCAGGCGAACCTGAAAAACCTTCAGCTCATATTTGCAGCCAAGAAATAATAACTAGAAGTGCACAAATACAGAGCCCGGAACCTATAGGCCGGTAAGTTTAACATCTCTCGTGGGAAAACTGTTTGAAGGTTTTCTAAGTGATGCTATCAGCATGGCTTAATGAGGGATCGGTCATGTCAAACTAATTTAACCCCTTAACGACCCAGGATGAGAATGCTCGTCCTAAATCGCCGACACTTAGCGCTATAGGACGAGCCTTCTCGTCCTGCAGTCGTTCCCCCCCCCCCCCCCCCGCGTGCGGTGCCACGATCAGCGGCAGAGATGCGGCTGTTACTGATAGCCGGATCCCTGCTGCATCGGCAATAACGCAGATGCCGGTGGATTAACCCTTCATATGCCGCGGTCAGCGCAGACCGCGACATATGGGAGGTTTGCGCTCCCTCACCTCATCCATCGGTCCCCGCGCTGCTGTGCCCGGGGACTCGATGGTTGCCATGGCAGCCCCAAGCCAGGCATGTACGGAGGCCTAAGAGGCCCAGCCCCCAGGCTGGGTCTCCTAGGGAAGTGTTAGCATCTTACAGTGTAAGACACTAACAGTTCAATACAGCACAATACAGATGTATCGTGCTGCATTGAAACAGGGATCAGACCCTGTAATGTTGAAGTCCCAGAGTGGGACAAATAATAAAGTGAAGAAAAAAAAAATTCCTAAAATGTAAGTTTTACAATTTTTTTTTAAAGTTTCAAGTAAAAAAAAAAGCGTCCTTTTCCAAAAATAAATAAAAAAAAATTGTAAAAAATAGGGAAGACATATAGACATATTAGGTATCGTCGCATCCGTATTGACCAGCTTTATAAACAATTCACATGACCTAACCCCTCAGATGAACACCGTAAAAAATAAAAAATAAAAACTGTGCTAAATAAAGTATTTTTTTGTCACCTTACATCACAAAAAGTACAACAGCAAGCGATGAAAAAGGCGTATGCCCATCAAAATAGTACCAATCTAACCGTCACCTCATCCCGCAAAAAATGAGCCCCTACCTGAGACAATCGGCCAAAAAATAAAAAAACTATGGTTTAGAATTTTTGTTTTAAAAAAGCTGTTATTGTGTAAAACTTACATTAAAAAAAAGTATACATATTAGTTATCGCCGCGTCCGTATCGACCGGCTCTATAAAAATATTACATGACCTAACCCCTTAGGTGAGCACCGTAAAAAATAAAAACTGTGCTAAATAAACCATTTTTTGTCACCTTACATCACAAAAAGTGTAATAGCAAGCGATCAAAAAGTCATATGCACCCCAAAATAGTGCCAAACCGTCATCTCATCCTGAAAAAAAGAGACCCTACCTAAGATAATCGCCAAAAAACTGAAAAAACTATAGCTCTCAGAATATGGAGACACTAAAACATGATTTTTTTTTGTTTCAAAAATGATATTATTGTGTAAAACTTACATAAATAAAAAAAAGTATACATATTAGGTATCGCGCGTCCGTATCGACCGGCTCTATAAAAATATCACATGACCTAACCCCTCAGATGAACACCGTAAAAAATTAAAACTGTGCTAAATAAACCATTTTTTGTCACCTTACATCACAAAAAGTGTAATAGCAAGCAATCAAAAAGTCATATGCATCCCAAAATAGTGCCAATCAAACCGTCATCTCATCACGCAAAAATCATACCCTATCTAAGATAATCGCCCAAAAAATGAAAAAACGATGGCTCTTAGACTATGGAAACACTAAAACATGATTTTTTTTGTTTCAAAAATGAAATCATTGTGTAAAACGTACATAAATAAAAAAAAAAGTATACATATTAGGTATCGCCGCGTCCGTATCGACCGGCTCTATAAAAATATCACATGACCTAACCCCTCAGATGAACACCGTAAAAAAATAAAAATAAAAACGGTGTAAAAAAAACTTTTTTTGTCATCTTAAATCACAAAAAGTGTAATAGCAAGCGATCAAAAAGTCATATGCACCCCAAAATAGTGCCAATCAAACAGTCATCTCATCCTGCAAAAAATGAGACCCTACCTAAGATAATTGCCCAAAAACTGAAAAAACTATTGCTCTCAGACTATGGAGACACTAAAACATGATTTTTTTTGTTTCAAAAATGAAATCATTGTGTAAAACTTACATAAATAAAAAAAGTATACATATTAGGTATCGCCACGTCCGTGACAACCTGCTCTATAAAAATACTACATGATCTAACCTGTCAGATGAATGTTGTAAATTACAAAAAAAAAATGCCAAAACAGCTATTTCTTGTTATCTTGCCTCACAAAAAGTGTAATATAGAGCAACCAAAAATCATATGTACCCTAAACTAGTGCCAACAAAACTTCCACCCTATCCCGTAGTTTCTAAAATGGGGTCACTTTTTTTGTTTCTACTCTAGGGGTGCATCAGGGGGGCTTCAAATGGGACATGGTGTCAAAAAAAAAACAGTCTAGCAAAATCTGCCTTCCAAAAACCGTATGGCATTCCTTTCCTTCTGCGCCCTGCCGTGTGCCCGTACAGCAGTTTATGACCACATATGGGGTGTTTCTGTAAACTACATAATCAGGGCCATAAATATTGAGTTTTGTTTGGCTGTTAACCCTTGCTTTGTAACTGGAAAAAAAATATTAAAATGGAAAATCTGCCAAAAAAGTGAAATTTTGAAATTGTATCTCTATTTTCCATAAATTCTTGTGGAACACCTAAAGGGTTAACGATGTTTGTAAAATCAGTTTTGAATACCTTGAGGGGCGTAGTTTCTTAGATGGGGTCACTTTTATGGAGTTTCTACTCTAGGGGTGCATCAGGGGGGCTTCAAATGGGACATGGTGTAAAAAAAAACAGTCCGGCAAAATCTGCCTTCCAAAAAACGTATGGCATTCCTTTCCTTCTGCGCCCTGCCGTGTGACCGTACAGCGGTTTACGACCACATGTGGGGTGTTTCTGTAAACTAAAGAATCAGGGCCATAAATATTGAGTTTGGTTTGGCTGTTAACCCTTGCTTTGTAACTGAAAAAAAAATATTAAAATGGAAAATCTGCCAAGAAAGTGAAATTTTGAAATTGTATCTCTATTTTCCATTAATTCTTGTGGAACACCTAAAGGGTTAACGACATTTGTAAAATCAGTTTTGAATACCTTGAGGGGTGTAGTTTCTTAGATGGGGTCACTTTTATGAAGTTTCTACTCTAGTGGTGCATCAGGGGGGCTTCAAATGGGACATGGTGTAAAAAAAAACAGTCTAGCAAAATCTGCCTTCCAAAACCCGTATGGCATTCCTTTCCTTCTGCGCCCTGCCGTGTGCCCGTACAGCAGTTTACGACCACATATGGGGTGTTTCTGTAAACTACATAATCAGGGCCATAAATATTGAGTTTTGTTTGGCTGTTAACCCTTGCTTTGTAAATGGAAAAAAAAATATTAAAATGGAAAATCTGCCAAAAAAGTGAAATTTTGAAATTGTATCTCTATTTTACAATAATTCTTGTGGAACACCTAAAGGGTTAACTGCGTTTGTAAAATCAGTTTTGAATACCTTGAGGGGTGTAGTTTCTAGAATGGGGTAATTTTGGGTGGTTTCTATTATGTAAGCTTCACAAAGTGACTTCAGACCTGAACTGGTCCTTAAAAAGTTGGTTTTTGAAAATTTCTGAGAAATTTCAAGATTTACTTCTAAACTTCTAAGCCTTGTAATGTCCCCCAAAAATTTTATGTCATTTCCAAAATGATCCTAGCATGAAGTAGACATATGGGAAATGTAAAGTAATAACTATTTTTGTAGGTATTAATATGTATTATAGAAGTAGAGAAATGTTTGGCAAATTTGGTATTTTTTTATAAATAAAAATGAATTCTTTTTACTCCATTTTACCAGTGTCATGAAGTACAATATGTGACGAAAAAACAATTTCAGAATGGCCTGGATAAGTCAAAGCGTTTTAAAGTTATCACCACATAAAGTGACACTGGTCAGATTTGCAAAAAAATGGCCTGGTCCTGAAGGTGAAAATCAGCCTGGTCATTAATGGGTTAATCAGTTTCTATACCTTATAGGAGGTAAGTTCTAGACTTGACAGTGGTAAATCAATGGATGTCGTATATCTGGACTTCTCCAAAGCATTTGACACAGTACCACATAAAAGGTTAGTATATAAAATGAGAATGCTCGGACTGGGAGAAAACGTCTGTAAGTGGGTAAGTAACTGGCTCAATGATAGAAAACAGAGGGTGGTTATTAACGGTACACACTCAGATTGGGTCACTGTCACTAGTGCGGCACCTCAGGGGTCAGTATTGGGCCCTATTCTCTTCAATATATTTATTAATGATCTTGTAGAAGGCTTGCATAGTAAAGTATAAATTTTCGCAGATGACACTAAACTGTGTAAAGTAATTAACACGGAAGAGGACAGTATACTGTATATATACTACAGAGGACAGTATACGGTATATATACTACAGAGGACAGTATACGGTATATATATACACACTACAGAGGACAGTTTACTACTACAGAGGGATCTGGATAGATTGGAGACTTGGGCAGATAAGTGGCAGATGAGGTTTAACACTGACAAATGTAAAGTTATGCACATGGGAAGGAATAATGCAAGTCACCCGTACATACTAAATGGTAAAACACTCGGTAACACTGACATGGAAAAGGATCTAGGAATTTTAGTGAACAGCAAACTAAGCTGCAAAAACCAGTGTCAGGCAGCTGCTGCCAAGGCCAATAAGATAATGGGTTGCATCAGAAGGGGCATAGATGCCCGTGATGAGAACATATTCCTACTACTTTACAAATCACTAGTCAGACCACACATGGAGGACTGTGTACAGTTCTGGGCTCCAGTGAACAGGGCAGACATAGCAGAGCTGGAGAGGGTCCAGAGGAGGGTAACTAAAGTAATAACTGGAATGGGGCAACTACAGTACCCTGAAGGATTATCAAAATTAGGGTTATTCACTTTAGAAAAAAGACGACTGAGGGCAGATCTAATTACTATGTATAAATATATCAGGGGTATACTGTCCTCATACACGTTAGCACGGTGTGTAATCTGACATGTAGCTAAGCCTTCTCTGTCTTGATAAGAAGAGAAAACTGTACTGCTTTTCTCTTTATTAATAGTAGATTGACAGGAAAGGTGAAACTACAGAATAAAACGGTATTTTAGAACATTTACATCAATAGTACATTGTATAGGATACAGAATAATCTGCTATACATAAAGTACATGAGATAATGCAATGACAATGCTATAAAATGCAACAACATAATAAACTGCAGTATAATGACACATAGATAGTGCCCTTACTGACTATGCTTAAAAACAGGCTGAATAACAGATTAATGGGGCAGGAAAACCATCTGACAGTGTGTGGCTCCTGAGACATAAGGTGGTGGCTGCTTGCTGTACCAGCACAAGACTAGAAAGAACCAGGAACTACCCACAATGCCCTGGGACTCCCATAATGCATAGGAAAAAACAGGCTGGATGAAATACATGAACTCATCAGTAGATGGTGCTGTTACCATACAATGCAATGCACATGAATTACAACACAGGTAATGCAATGTCAAGCTGATAAACATACAGAAAAAAAACTGGATCTGCATCTGGGGACAGAACAAGGGGTCAGTACAGAGATCTCTCCCATCATCTATTTATCCCCGTGACTGTGACGAGGGGACATCCTCTGCGTCTGGAGGAAAGAAGGTTTATACACAAACATAGAAGAGGATTCTTTACGGTAAGAGCAGTGAGACTATGGAACTCTCTGCCTGAGGAGGTGGTGATGGTGAGTACAATAAAGGAATTCAAGAGGGGCCTGGATGTATTTCTGGAGTGTAATAATATTACAGGCTATAGCTACTAGAGAGGGGTCGTTGATCCAGGGAGTTATTCTGATTGCCTGATTGGAGTCGGGAAGGGATTTTTTCCCCCTTAAGTGGAGAAAATTGGCTTCTACCTCACAGTTTCTTATTTTTTGCCTTCCTCTGGATCAACTTGCAGGATAACAGGCAGAACTGGATGGACAGATGTCTTTTTTCGGCCTTATGTACTATGTTACTATGTAATCAGATTAATGACCAGTCATCATTCTTAATATATACATATATTTATCAATCATGATTTTTGATGTTCTTTAGAAATATGATTTCATCTATGACGTATTCTGGACCAGTTATCATTTTTAATATATATATACACATTTACCAATCATGATTACTATCCTTTTAACGTTTACTTTTAGCTAGCATGTTTTTTGATGCTCTATGACGTACTCCAGACTATTTCATCTCCAGTTTTTATCCTAAATTCGACATTGCCGTTATCGTCACTCCCATTACTATCATTATATGTCATCTCTGTTACTTTAACATAATACCTTTATTATTATTATTAGTCTCAACTTTATTCTTATGAAATCCAAATATTATTTAGACTTGAAAAAGGAGTGTTTGTCTACCCCGAAACGTGTTGTCACCTATATGTAAATAAAATGAATTGTCTCCAACCACTTGAAGTCGTGTTATTGCGCCAGGAGGTATCCAAAGCGGTGGATCATCAATACTCCCCTCTATAAAGTGATCTAAAGAATCACAAAAAAAAGGGCAAAAACTGTGAATAAACGTAGATTCTGCACAATTATGAATCCTTATACTTTGTAGACGAGCTTTAGTAACTCACCAAAATGTGCGCTGGACCAAATATCTGTCGACCCGATCTTATATAACTTATTTAGCTTTTAAATATGGAAGGTTTGCAACAATATTTCACGATAAAATCAAGAAGTCTTCTAGTAAAGCGTAAATTACGGCAATTGGACTGGTTTCTCCTCAGTTTTACGAACATGGTGGTACCGGAAAGTTTAGCATTTGAAAAACAATCGGCGTCAAGCATATTTATGATGCATGGGAGAGCCGGCATAGCACTATTAATCTTCATTTGAAAAATACTAGTGTGACAGGCCTGCTTATTGAACCAATATATTAAACAGTCACTGGTGATAAAACCCAGCCAGCAGGTAGACCGCTTTACACACCAGTATATCAAATGCATTTTCCATCTGACAGCATTTTAGATTAGACCGCTTATGCACCCTCTATGAAAATGGCATTGGACTATTTACATAAGGCACACGGTATAGAAGAATACACACACATATTCCCAAATGTTTGAGTTAAAAAAAAAAATAAAAAAATATGTGAACAAAAAAATTATAATAATGAAAGAATAATGACCCAGTTGCATAAGTATTCATACCTTTTCGACAACTTTTTTCAACTTGGAAAAAAGTTCTAAGTAGACACTAGAACCTAACTGGTCTTTTCAAAATGTTAATCTTGTTTTTGTGAAGCCATTTGGTTTGGCCTGGAGGTGGGATTTACGATATTACATTTTTATCCTGACTGTAAATCCAGTTCCATAAGAAGAGAAGAAGCTCCAAAGCCATGTGGTCACCACCGTATATCAGAGGAGGTGCTACAGATCTTCCTACCCGCACGTTTTGAAGCCAAAATTAAGAGGGGATCATAAAATGAGAGAAAATATTCTACGCTACTTCTTTTTAGAATCCACTCATGGGTTTTACTGGCATTTTTCAGCAGGATAATGCTAACCCCCAGGAATGTCTCCACCAGATTATAACACCTCCTAGGCTGCCCTGTCACTAGATTTTATCACCGATCCAGCATTTGTGACCAGCTATGATGTCACAGTTTCCCCAAGATGGGACCTCAGACACAGCAGAACCTGGACACATCCCCTTTTTCACTGAGTCAGACCCTCTAACATGAGCATCATGCTCCGATAGGACTGGGCGAGGGCTTTTTTGCATGCATTTTTACACTGCTAGGCGAAGGCTTCCGCCTAGCAGTGTTCCCGGTGACATCACTAATGGGTGGGCTTTAGCACTGCCCTAGCCATTTTATAGTATAGGGCAGCACTAAAGCCCCCCATTAGTGCCGGTGATGTCACCAGGCTCTCGGTGGGTAAGCTAGGCAGAGGCTTCCGTCTAGCAGTGAGCCCGGTGACATCACCGGCACTAATGGGCGGGCTTTAGTGCTGCCCTAGACTATAAAATGGCTAGGGCAGTGCCAAAGCCCACCCATTAGTGATGTCACCGGGAACACTGCTAGGCGGAAGCCTCCGCCTAGCAGTGTAAAAATGCATAGAAAAAAGGTATGTCACCGGATCTTCAGAAAAAGCTGAATTGCGCAGGGCAAGGGAGAGCATTGGAGCATGAAATGCTCCGATGCTTATCTCAGAGGGGCTGAGTGGGGAAAGATGGGAATATGTTCGGGTTCGTTCAGCTCTGAACCCGGACAACCGCTTTAAATGGTTAATGAACCATACAAAAGGCAGTGTGCATTCCCATTGCAAAAAATGGGGGTGCGGATTTGATGTAGATGGGCCACAGATTTCAGTGCGGAATACCATGTAGCGACCATATCCTTACACTTCTACTCATTTTAGGATCCAAACCCAGAAAAGAAACAATGCACGCTGAGCAGGATCACCAGCGCGCTGCCTGAATCTGACTGTAACCCCACAGCTGGCTACTTCAGCGCGCGCCATTTCCATCCGATTTGTAAAACGTCTTTCCGGACTATTTGTATCTCGCAGATTTTCACATAAGCAGAGTTATCTGCGACATATGAAGCCATTTTATAGACCACTGAATACAGTGAAATGACAAACATGTGCAATATTTAATTGCTGTTTGATTATTTTTCCCCCACAGCATTAACATGAAGACGGGCAGAGCAATTTTCCAATTAGACGTCGTCTCCCCTTCTTCTAATGAAATTTCTGTAGGTGTCACAACATTTAATTAAAACAAGATGTAAAACCCCCTGCAGGATTCTTACAGTGAATTGTAACATTATACCCAGAGTTCATCGAGCAATTTCGTCTTGTTTTCCGTAGCGCGCCGCGGATAAAGGGCTCGTAACGAAACATAATTCTTATACTCAAACCAGGGGTACAATAAAAGGCGGCTAATTTGTTATTCCCAATCCATTGCCTACTTGGGAGACTATGCGTTAGATCGAAGATGCAGGAGGCAATGCATTCATGCCCTGCATGTGTTAAAGGGCTTCGGTCATCAGAAACTTGGACCTAGAACCGTCCCATCTGAGCACTTGACAGCTGAAGATCATGATCTGGGTCCCATCAGCCTCCTTTGCTTCATTCCTGAGAAAGCTGTACAATAACAATATGCAAATTATCCTCTAGGAGCGACGAGGGCAGTGCCATTGCACCTCACTACTTCCAGAGGCTCCGCTCACTCCTCTTCAGGCCGCGCCCCCACTTCTAAGACTGACAGGCCAGGCAGTGAAAACATATTCATGTCGGCAAAGAAGTCTTCCAGCACATGGGTAATAAAGGGATGCAGACCACCAGGCAGACAGGTAATCTCAGGGGCGCACCACCAATGAGGACAGGTGAGGCGATAGCCTCAGGCAGCACCAGGTAGAGGTCAGAGGGGGGGCAACCGAAGGGGCATGATCTGAAGGGAAGGAGGTAGGTTAATCAATTGGCATTGGGGGGGACTGTTTCAGTTTTCTCCTCAGGCAGCGGGAAGGCTAGGTGCACCCCTGGGTAATCTCCATCCCTTTACTGCGCGTGTGCTGAATGCACTCCTGCGAGACTCCAGGGCCCAGAGTGATATATGTTACCACTGCCTGGCCTGTCAGTTTTATTGGTCGGGGGCGTGGCATGGAGAGGAGTGGGTAGAGCCTCTGGGAGCAGTGAGGTGCAACGGTACCGTCCTTGTTGCTCCTAGAGGCTCATTTGCATATTACAAAAGTGCAGTTTTGTGGGGAATGCTGCAACGAAAGCTGATGGGACCAGGACCATCTTCGGTGGTCAAGTGCTCATGTCTCAGTTGAGACAAGTGTAGGTTCATTTTTCTGACAGAAGCCCTTTTAAATGATACTTACTAACATTTTTGCTGGTAAATGAGGTGCATTTTAAGCCAGTCAGCTTGAAACAACCAAAATCCACCTGGGAATGTCCACTTCTGCTTAGGGTTTACACAAGCCTTGTCTGTTTTTGGCCAAGAACAGGCCAAAATTGCTGGGATTAACTCGGAAAATTAGGGACAATTTGGGCAAATTCGGGATGGTTGGCATTTATGTAAAAGGACAATGGATGCGGAGCAAAACGGGGACGGCATGACCCACAATGTGTCAAAAACCAGTGGGTGTGAACCTACTGTGCTACATGTCCTACCTCCTCTAAGGGCATTGTCTAAGCGAACCCCTGGATCTTTACAGTACCCATGATGGTGGGGATAGACTTTCCCGAGGGGAACACCAGGTCGCTACCTCTTGAGGAGGACAGGCACACGAGGCAGATGGTCCAGGTGGACCAGGAGGTACCTGAGAAAGGTACCAGAGGTGCAGGAGTGAAGGATGAGGCAGAGGCATAGTCAGACAAGCAAAAGATCAGGGCAGACGGCACAGGTACAGGTCAGGCAATCCGCGTCGGTAACAGGAGAGTCAAGGCAAGCAGATAGGGATCTAACAGGTAGCAGAGTCCATGAATACAGATATGAGGAAGTGACGCGCGCTGGCCCTTAAAGGGCTTCTGTCACCCCACTAAAGGGATTTTTTTTTTTGGGGCTAGTTAAATTAGTTATATAGCGATATATGAAAATATAATTGTGTTACTTACATTGATCCAGCAGTTTATTCAAAAAACAAAGTTTTATCATATGCAAATTCGGTCTCTACCACAAGTAGGGCGTCTACTTGCTGGTAGCTGCTGCAGAAATCCGCCCCCTCGTCGTGTTGATTGACAGGGCCAGCCGGGATCTCCTCCTCCGGCCAGCCCTGTCAGCATTTCAAAAATCGCGCGCCTGTGTTGATTCGGCGCAGGCGCTCTGAGATGAGGAGGCTCGTCTCCTCAGAACTCCCTCAGTGCGCCTGCGCCGATGACGTCTTCTATTTCGGTGATGTCATCGGCGCAGGCGCACTGAGGGAGTTCTGAGGAGACGAGCCTCCTCATCTCAGAGCGCCTGCGCCGAATCAACACAGGCGCGCGATTTTTGAAATGCCGACAGGGCTGGCCGGAGGAGGAGATCCCGGCTGGCCCTGTCAATCAACAAGAGGAGGGGGCAGATTTCTGCAGCAGCTACCAGCAAGTAGCCGCCCTACTTGCTGGTAGAGACCGAATTTGCATATGATAAAACTACGTTTTTTGAATAAACTGCTGGATCAATGTAAGTAACACAATTATATTTTCATATATCGCTATATAACTAATTTAACTAGCCCCAAAAAAAAATATCACTTTAGTGGGGTGACAGAAACCCTTTAAGGAAGTGCTGCAGGAAACAAACAGCAAGCATGCTGTGGCCAGGGCTGAGAGCAAACTGTGGAGCGGATCCCAGAACAACAGCACCCACACAGACAGAGCCCAGGACTGCAGAGGTGAATGGGAAGCACCGGCTGCAGATCACCGCTGAACACGGCGCCCGGGACCATGGCGGTAAGCAGGGGAACAGCGGCGCACAGCAACCGCTGTTACACAATGCAAGTCAATGGGGACGGATCAGTTTTCTCGGACACAATAGAAAATGGATCCGTCCCCTATTGACTTTCAATGGTGTTTATGACTTTCATGTTAAAGATAATACAACCGGATCTGTTCATAAGGGATGCGGATGATTGTATTATCAGTAACGGAAGCGTTTTTGCGGATCCCTGCCAGATCAGGCAAAAACACAAGTGTGAAAGCAGCCTTAGAGTTGTAAGTTATGATTTTCCTACCACTGGGGCCAGATGTATGTGACCAGTGGGGCAGGAGCCCATAAAACCCCCTTTACAGTGTCCTTTTTGTGAAGCATGCCTAATACTGATGCATTCCCACAGAAATGGGCGATAAAAGAAATTACCCCAGAAGAGCGATAAGGAATACGTCAAAAATAGATATTTTCTATTTCTGTTTTGCGAGCACGAGCGGGGTACGTAAGGCTCATTTAAGTTAATTCAGTCAGAAGACGGCGTGGCGAAGTAAGGTAACCCTTCAATACATCTTCTTTCTCAGCGTTTAATAAGCCGAGGAATTTCAGATTGGTTTTTCATGACCCAAAGTGCTTTGAAGTAAATATAATGTGATGCTATTTCGTAATATATAAAGCAAGCAGAGCAATCAAAATAAATTTCTGGCAGAGAGCACAAACCGTTCCTCTTATCAAAGGACTTGTAAAATGACTTTTCAAAGACCGGTGCAGGATGCAGAAATTATACCGCTAATTTTGCTTGTGTCTCTGGCCAGATACAAGTGTTTTAAGTGCAAAATGTTTTATTTAGTGATTTCATAATCTCCAATATTGTTTATTGCTTCCTATCCTTCCTACAAGTAGTGGCTGCCTAAAAGAGTCTACAAGGTTCTTCCAGTTTAAGGGTCCATTCACACGTCCGTTGTTTCTTTCCTGATCTGTTCCGTTTTTTGCGGAACAGATCTGGACCAGTTCCGTACCCATTCATTTTCAATGGGTCCTGAAAAAAAATCAGACATTGAGCTGTCTGATTTTTTTCAGGACCCATTGAAAATGAATGGGTCCAGAACTGGTCCAGATCTGTTCCGCAAAAAACGGAACAGATCAGGAAAGAAACAACGGACGTGTGAATGGACCCTAAAGGGAATGTCCGCCCATAAACACATTATCTATTTATTATTTTAAATAGGTCTAGAAATTATTAGCAGTTTTATGTTTTTTATGTTTTTCTTCAAAATAATAAAATGATGGTTACCTGTGGCTGCCACAAGGGGGAGCTGACTGCATACTGAGTTATTATTGGTTTTAATCTATGTACTGTATACACTAAGCCCCTAAGCGCCCTCTAGTGGTGGCTGGTCCCAGATGCTAGAGCCGTCACTGGTCACAAAGTAATGTCAAACCCTAGCAATATGCCATCACTTTATAAGATAGGAATACCCCTATAGGGAGCAGCAACACCTTTTCCCTAGGATCCTTGCAATGAGACGTTAAAGGGGTTATCCCATGAAAACATTCTTCAGGAAGGGGTTAACAAGAGAAAATTGAAATGCTTCTTGGGAAATGCAGTAACTTAAGGAGATGCTGCCCACTCACAAAGAGAGAAAAAGTCCTCCAGATATGTGGGCCATAGGACAAGAACCACTCACTTCCCACTACTCACCAGCATCTTCAGTGTCCCCTGCAGTGTTATGAAGGCCTCCAGGCCTGTCTTTAGAGCGTGTGAGCATGCTCAACAGATCTTAACTTGCCAGCACACGCTACAGTAGTTGCTTCCAACCAATAGCTAGACAACCCTATGTATTTAAGGCATTCTCCCTAGTCCCACAGGAAAGGTGCCTGAGCTTTAGGTTTCCTAGACTCTAGTAACCAGTATTCCAGCCTGACTACTGACTCTGACTTCAACCGCCTGTCCTGAACTTAGCCTGTTTCTCGAATTGCCCGACTGCTACCTGCAATAAACTTGGACTTGTCTCACAGATATGTGTGTATGCTGCCGGCCTTGACCGAGGCCCATTTCAAGACCATGCATATTGCCTGACCCCTCTGTGTTTTTCACTAGTGCCTCAAGAGGTAGCAGTTGATTAGCTCCTCTGCAGCAAAGTCCAGATCCCAGTATTGGGGTTAACGGGTAAATACTGCCATGATAACGCCCTTAGAGTTGATTGGTACAATGGGTCCGCACCCACTGCCCGTAACACCTTTTAATGTAATATCTTATCAACACACCATCAATGTCAGCAAAAAGTCCTATGTGTAGTTTGTTGACTACTCTAGAGTAGACTTTATATTCCATTACTGACCTCCATGGTTATACACTTGGAGGTGAAATGATTGGGTTAACATTTTCACTTTTAGCAACTATTCGAAACAAAGCTTTACCCAACCTCCTGCACAAAATAGCTCTGAGCGTATGGATAAGCTGGAAAACGTAGAGTTAGATATGGGTACAAAATGGCCATCTGAAGGAAGGGTTACTCATGCTATCACTTCGCTCTGTAGGTCCTCTCTAGGACATCACCTTTAACGTACAGGACAGATCTGGATACAGAAATGAAAGCTGAAGGAAAAAGTCAATAGAACTGCCAGAGGCAAATTAAATTATCGTCCTGACACTCACCAGTGACTACTAGTAGCTCACGTGGCACTCAGCTGTCAGGACCTCATCACCATGATTAAAGCTGAGACGGCATTTTTTGAAACACATCCTGCCCTTGACAAGAGATGTTCTCCTAAGCTCTGGCTCCAGGTGAACAATGTGCGCAACGTAGTAATTTTAAACACTTTTGTTACTATTTACACCCCACTGGCTTTATGAAACAAGTACATTTTGTGTCCAAAGCTCAGCCCGAGCAAGACTGCCCCCCAAATATTGTATGGAGCTGAGCCCTATGACCGTACTAAGTGGCCGCTTTATCCAACAGCACCAGAGCAACAGCATGGCTAGGCCACCACACTAAAGAAGGTGCAAAACTGAAAATAAAGAAAGGTACAGTGCTCCCTCAAAATACAGTGGCCTCAGGATACAATATTTTCAATATACAATGGTCTTTTTTGGGCCATCGTAAGTTGAAGCTAGACTCAACATACAATACCTGAGACTCCAACCAATCAAGGCCACTTCTCTGGTAAAACAGCTGTATTAGATACTAGTTAGCAGTTGTTCCTGACTGTTATATGTAAGGACTTGTTTTATCTCAGTTATCTGCTTATTTTTATTAAATCTTAATTTTCTCTTATGTTGGGTGACATTGTGGGGCTTTGAAACCAATTACTCAACTTACAATTGTTTCAACATACAATGGTCATCCTGGAACCAATTAATATTGTAACCTGAGGAACCACTGTACATCATTTTTGGGGAGCCATGGGTTAGCCATGCAATGTCTGTGAATATTCACTTTACACTGAGCACTGTACACTAGTCTCATGTAGTAATAATACCATGCAGAATAGCGAGTGCAGCTCTGGAGTATAATACAGGATGGAACTCAGTATTAGTACAGAATAAGTAATATAATGTAATGTATGTACACAGTGACTCCTCGAACAGAATAGTGAGTGCAGCTCTGGAGTATAATACAGGATGTAACTCAGGATCAGTACAGGATAAGTAATGTAATGTATGTACACAGTGACTTCACCAGCAGAATAGTGAGTGCAGCTCTGGAGTATAATACAGGATGTAACTCAGGATCAGTACAGGATAAGTAATGTAATGTATGTACACAGTGACTGCACCAGCAGAATAGTGAGTGCAGCTCTGGAGTATAATACAGGATGTAACTCAGGATCAGTACAGGATAAGTAATGTAATGTATATACACAGTGACTGCACCAGCAGAATAGTGAGTGCAGCTCTGGAGTATAATACAGGATGTAACTCAGGATCAGTACAGGATAAGTAATGTAATGTATGTACAGAGTGACTGCACCAGCAGAATAGTGAGTACAGCTCTGGAGTATAATACAGGATGTAACTCAGGATCAGTACAGGATAAGTAATGTAATGTATGTACACAGTGACTGCACCAGCAGAATAGTGAGTGCAGCTCTGGAGTATAATACAGGATGTAACTCAGAATCAGTACAGGATAAGTAATGTAATGTATGTACATAGTGACTCCACCAGCAAAATAGTGAGTGCAGCTCTGGAGTATAATACAGGATATAACTCAGGATCATTACAGGATAAGTAATGTAATGTATGTACACAGTGACACCACCAGCAGAATAGTGAGTGCAGCTCTGGAGTATAATACAGGATGTACCTCAGGATCAGTACAGGATAAGTAATGTAATGTATGTACACAGTGACTGCACCAGCAGAATAGTGAGTGCAGCTCTGGAGTATAATACAGGATGTAACTCAGGATCAGTACAGGATAAGTAATGTAATGTATGTACACAGTGACTGCACCAGCAGAATAGTGAGTGCAGCTCTGGGGTATAATACAGGATGTAACTCAGGATCAGTACAGGATAAGTAATGTAATGTATGTACACAGTGACTCCAGCAGCAGAATAGTGAGTGCAGCTCTGGAGTATAATACAGGATATAACTCAGGATCATTACAGGATAAGTAATGTAATGTATGTACACAGTGACTGCACCAGCAGAATAGTGAGTGCAGCTCTGGAGTATAATACAGGATGTAACTCAGGATCAGTACAGGATAAGTAATGTAATGTATGTACACAGTGACACCACCAGCAGAATAGTGAGTGCAGCTCTGGAGTATAATACAGGATGTAACTCAGGATCATTACAGGATAAGTAATGTAATGTATGTACACAGTGACTGCACCAGCAGAATAGTGAGTGCAGCTCTGGAGTATAATACAGGATGTACCTCAGGATCAGTACAGGATAAGTAATGTAATGTATGTACACAGTGACTGCACCAGCAGAATAGTGAGTGCAGCTCTGGGGTATAATACAGGATGTAACTCAGGATCAGTACAGGATAAGTAATGTAATGTATGTACACAGTGACTGCACCAGCAGAATAGTGAGTACAGCTCTGGAGTATAATACAGGATGTACCTCAGGATCAGTACAGGATAAGTAATGTAATGTATGTACACAGTGACTCCAGCAGCAGAATAGTGAGTGCAGCTCTGGAGTATAATACAGGATGTAACTCAGGATCTGTACAGGATAAGTAATGTAATGTATGTACACAGTGACTTCACCAGCAGAATAGTGAGTGCAGCTCTGGAGTATAATACAGGATGTAACTCAGGATCAGTACAGGATAAGTAATGTAATATATGTACACAGTGACTGCACCAGCAGAATAGTGAGTGCAGCTCTGGAGTATAATACAGAATGGAACTCATGGTCAGTACAGGTTAAGTAATGCTATATACAGTATTTAAAAAGTTACCAAAGTTATGTAGATTATTGTGGTGAAGTAAGAACATATGCTTAGTGAAACTTTGGTATTGCAGAACTATAATGTGCGTTGCAGTCTCATTTATATCTATAGTTAAAGGCATCATCTAGTTTAGAAACTCTATTTTCAAACACCCTCTTAGGTAATTCTGAGTTAAAAGGGCTGTGCACTCTCTTTCACTTTGGAGGACATTTTGGGGAGATAGTAGCGATGGGACTCGCACCTATCTGACAGCGATGGCATATCCTAGTGACATACCATAAATATCTGACATGGTAATACCCTCTAAATACAGAGCCTTATCTATTAGTCGGAGCAGACAGCAGCTACCTAGAGGGTCTACTTTTCTGAAGGACCCAGCACATCTATATATTACATGGACAGCCCAATGCTTTAAAAACAACTGTGTATTGCTTCCTGTACCCCTGGGTGATACAGTTGACAAACTAAGTGACTGTGGCTGGATTCTCCTCCAAGGTACGACCACATCAGGTTTCCTGATGCAGTTTTGGAAGCCAAAATCAGGAGAGGATCATAAAAGGAGAGAAAGTATATAGGACAGATGTGACTTTGTAGTGTCCTGGAGTAGGGGTACTTTGATGTTTGGACATTTGTGGACATTTGCCTATTTCCCCTGTGCAAAGTTATAAACTTCTTACCTTATTTCACTTGAAAGAGTTAACTTGCACTGTTTAATACGGTTTAACTGCATTTTATATTATATATATATATATATATATATATATATATATATATATATATATCCTTTTCATTTGCACTGTATTTGTGGAAAGGGTTAATAAATACTGAGAGACTTTTGGGACTTTGAATAAGAAGCTGTTAATTTTCCACTGCTGCCATAGAGTTTAAAGAAAAGCATGTTTTTTGGTGAAAAAGCCAGACTTGTTTACCACCAAAACCAGACAGTCTGACATATTTTGAATGTCTGGTTTTAGCTCTGTTATTATGTCTGGAAACTTGTTTGTGTCTGGAAAAACTGCTGTGTAATTGCCATTGAGTATCACTGAAGCTCTAATGTAAGTCTATGAGGGACGCGAGTTGAAACAATGTATCTGTTTGGACTGTGTTTCTCCACTCCAACCCTCCCACTAGAAGGTTCTAGTTCAGCTAGAAACTGTATAAAAGGAGAGCAGTCAGAGCCCCTAAGTTCTGCAGTTAGTGACCAGTGTTTGGAGCGGGAGACTAATGCCAGTCTGCATGAGTCACCAGAAGAAGACGCTGAGATGGGGACGCTGATCCAGAAACCATGGGTCACCAGCCCTGTGACCCAGGAACCAACTGGACCTCCAGCCTTTGTCCAGGCTACCAGCCTTTAGAGAGAGAGGGCTCAGACCTAGCTCAGACCTTTCTTCAGCATCAAACCCTTCTTCTTCAGCATCAAACCTTTTTGCACCTGAATTCCTCCAGCAAAGTAACACACTTGTTAAATGGAGATCCTGACTCTCTGAACTTATTTCCCATTGGGGTGCACCACGGCTTTACCATCTCTTCTGGAGAGCAGCAACACGTGGTGATTCACTCTTGGTTTTGGCTTCCAAAACTGCATGCAGAAACCTGACCATGTGGTTGTATCCTAATTCCAGAGCAGACTGCTTTTTGCTCAAGGCAATGTTCTTGTCTTGCCCATAACATTCCCATGAAGACCCAACGAAGATGGCTTATACAATTAGTACCAGTAGCAAAAAACGCATGTGAGACCACAGAGAGGAGTAGAAAATAGAAAACAGTCCAGTTCTTTCACATATGGAGAATAAAATCACCTATCTCTCTACTTTTCATCCCTAGAATTACAGCAGACCCGGCCACCTGCTCCAGCTCTTGTCAAATGCGTCACTTCTGTGCATTTTGCAGCATACTGGCTTAATATAAAGGCTTTTATTGCTAATCATAAACAAATAGACTAAAAGCTTCCCGGTCGCTTTGTAATAGTTCTAATTGAGTCACTTAATATGGACTGTATGTAAAAACGTTCAGCTATTCAGTATGGAATCTATTAAAACATAATGGTTTATTAGACCAGCAAAAGACGTATTCACAGCCGCTGGTATTTCTGCAATATTGTGTCTGCATGGAAGTGCACTTAGAAAGAACATGGATTAAAATATTTAAAAAAGGTTATTATCTGCAGAGAGAAAAATGCATATAAGGCAGGCGGTTCAACTCTATCTGTATAGATGACGCATTGTGATGCTCGATTGAAGTATATATTGTGAAATAATAGATGAACTTCAGTTTTGTTCCTCCAAATTGTAAGTTGGGTTATGAGGAAAGAACACAAAAAACGGGTCCAGGAACATGGTACACTTCCTGGATGACTTCTCGGATAGGTCAGTATAAAACATAGAATATCTTTTAAAAGATATTCTGAGTTTTATGCTCACCTGCCCGTGAAGTCTTCTGGGAAGTGTACCATGTTCCTGGTCCTGTTACTTCTGTTCTTACCATGTTGAGTTCACGGCCAGAGAGTACATTGCAGAGCCCATAGAGGGACCAAGGCTGCTGTCCAGTTATACCGCTCACTGTGTGGGATATAATATACACCCTGTGATCTAATAGTGTCTCACACAAAACCTATGTATGAGAATATAACTACTATAATCCTGCTCCTATGTACAAGAATATAACTACTATAATACTGCTCCTGTGTACAAGAATATAACTACTATAATACTGCTCCTATGTACAAGAATATAACTACTATAATACTGCCTCCTATGTACAAGAATATAACTACTATAATACTGTCTCCTATGTACAAGAATATAATTACTATAATACTGCCTCCTATGTACAAGAATATAACTACTATAATACTGCCTCCTATGTACAAGTATATAACTACTATAATACTGCCTCCTATGTACAAGAATATAACTACTATAATACTGCTCCTATGTACACAAATATAACTACTATAATACTGCTCCTATATACAAGAATATAACTACTATAATACTGCTCCTATGTACAAGAATATAACTACTATAATACTGTTCCTATGTACAAGAATATAACTACTATAATACTGCTCCTATGTACAAGAATATAACTACTATAATACTGCTCCTATGTACAAGAATATAACTACTATAATACTGCCTCCTATGTACAAGAATATAACTACTATAATACTGCCTCCTATGTACAAGAATATAACTACTATAATACTGCCTCCTATGTACAAGAATATAACTACTATAATACTGCTCCATGTACAAGAATATAACTACTATAATACTGCTCCTATGTACAAGAATATAACTACTATAATACTGCTCCTATGTACAAGGATATAACTACTATAATACTGTTCCTATGTACAAGAATATAACTACTATAATACTGCCTCCTATGTACAAGAATATAACTACTATAATACTGCTCCTATGTACAAGAATATAACTACTATAATACAGCCTCCTATGTACAAGAATATAACTACTATAATACTGCCTCCTATGTACAAGAATATAACTACTATAATACTGCCTCCTATGTACAAGAATATAACTACTATAATACTGCTCCTATGTACAAGAATATAACTACTATAAAACTGCCTCCTATGTACAATAATATAACTGCTATAATACTGCCTCCTATGTACAAGAATATAACTACTATAATACTGCTCCTATGTACAAGAATATAACTACTATAATACTGCTCCTATGTACAAGAATATAACTACTATAATACTGCCTCCTATGTACAAGAATATAACTATTATAATACTGCTCCTATGTACAAGAATATAACTACTATAATACTGCTCCTATGTACAAGACTATAACTATTATAATACTGCCTCCTATGTACAAGAATATAACTACTATAATACTGCCTCTTATGTACAAGAATATAACTACTATAATACTGCCTCCTATGTACAAGAATATAACTACTATAATACTGCCTCCTTGCTGTGAGGACGTGTGTCAGTAGCTCTCCTGAGGCTTTGGATGTCTGGAGAAAGCCCAGGGCGGGGCCACTCTGGGTGGGGATGCTCCCCAAGCAAGGCCCAGGCTCCAAGGCCTATTCTGGGAAATAATTCCCAGTCTTCTCACACTATGGATAATTATCCAAAAGTTTCTTTGGAAAGAAGGAATGTTCCGAGTGCTGCCAGTCCCAGTGCAGCAGGAAGCAAAGATGAAAAGAAAATGTTGGAAGTAAAGAAGGAGACATCGCTGAGTAAGAGCATGGCTGCAGGTGTGCAATCCACCCCACCCGCAGGCAGACAGAGGAGAACTTCCCTGGAGAAGCAGACCATGCAGGAGAATCTGCAGCAGCCTGTCCTGATACGGTCTGACCGCACACGTTACGGGAGTGGGAACAGCGCAAAAGTCGCCAACCCGACAGATGAGACCAGAGGGAATACTGAAGGAAGGCTTCATGGGGCCACAAGTGCAGTCACTGGGAAGAACCAGGGGCCCAGTCCCCAATCTGGAGATAGTGACCTCGCAGCAGTGACCACGGCTGCACCAAGTCCAGTGCAAGGACCAAGCAGAGGGACGCCTGTAAGGGGCCATTCTGTGAGTACACAACCCCCCAATACTCAGCGTGCACCAGAACTATGTCTGGCCGAGCGGATCCCAGCTCTGGTCAAGAGACTAGAGACATTAAAAAGAACAAAACTACAGCTGCAGAAACAGATAGATTGTGTCTATAAGCTAAAGGCAGCAAACCCCAACAATCAGGCCGTCCACGACAAGAAGCTGAGCTCCCTCGCTGTGCAGCTCGCTGAGACTGTGCAGGACATGGAGGCTGTACTGGAGCAGATGGGACCAGTCGCTGAATCCTTCAGGAACCAGCAAAGACTTGAGGGACATGGGGGAAGACCTGCGCCAGAACCATCTCCATCTAAACCCAAGTCTCCAACCTGTCCAGATGACACCCAGCAGGCCAGTGCAAGACCAGTCCTCAGACCAGCCAGCTTCCCTTTTGAGAAAGGGAATTTGTACAAAGAAGTGGGAGAAAGTGTCCAGCAACAGCAAAGACCTGCAGAGACTCCTCAAAAGGTACCACAAGTCCCAGCGGTTTGTGATGTGAAGCAGGACTATGGACTCAAGCCAGAAGGTAACTCTGCAGTAGCAGTGCAGTCACCACAAGCCCTGGGAGGCAGTAGAGAGCAGCAGGACTGTGGGCTCTCGCCTGAAGGTAACTCTGCAGTAGCAGTGCAGTCACCACAAGCCCTGGGGGGCAGTAGAGAGCAGCAGGACTGTGGACTCTCGCCTGAAGGTGACTCTGCAGTAGCAGTGCAGTCACCACAAGCCCTGGGGGGCAGTAGAGAGCAGCAGGACTGTGGACTCTCGCCTGAAGGCAGCAGTGCAGCAGAGAGCTCACAGGTCATGGCTCAGCAGGACTGTCGGGGCTCTGTAGAGCAGGATCATACTGCTAGTGACTGCATTGATATGGCTGTATGTGATGTTACTGATGATGTTTCTGCAGAGGGGAGCGCTTCACAGTGTGTGTGGGATTTGGGGTCATCTCTAGAGTCGGGTCCACCATTAGATCAGCCTTCAGAGGCTTGTGACCCGCAGAGTATTGAGGATGATGGTGGGGAGGGGGCTGTACAGTCTGATGCACAGCACTTCCCCCCTTTAGTTACACCAGAAGTGTCAGACCCCCATAGTGCAGGCGGTCAGCAGCCACCACAGCGCCCCCAAGTACAGCAGGAGGGTGGAACTGGTGGTGTCTCCTCTGGTAATGCCTGGAGCCGTGGGTCACCATCCTTCAGGTCTAATGTGAACTATACAGGTCAGGCTTTTAAGAGGAGGAACGTGGTCAGGTTCAGGCATAGAGGGGCCAAGGAGGATTTGCCTGACAGGAGGTTTGTGGTCCGTGAACTTCTGTGCCACCAAATGGGTTTCCTGCCATCTAACATCCTGGCAGTGATAAACCTTCCTGACAGGCAGGGGTATGACGTCAGTTTTAAACTCATGTCTGACCTGGACCGCTTCTGGGCTCATTTCGCCCGGGTGAGAGATGCTGATGGCTGGAATAAGTTCAGCCTCATCCCCATCTCTAGACCGGACACAGCAAATGTCACCATAATATTCTGGAACGAGTCGGTACCACACCAGGATATTGTTGTATGGCTAAAAAGACACTGTGACCTAATGTCAGATCTGACCAAGACCAGGGACGAGGATGGCATATGGACTGGGGGGTGGAAGGTCCTGGTAAAGTTACGGCAGGTTAACAACATTACCCAACATCTGCCCAACTCATTCTTTATTGGCCGGGAGAAAGGGGTATGCTTCTATGCGGGTCAGCCTAGAAAATGTTTTAAATGCGGAAAGGCCGGTCATATTGCGAGTGTGTGCACCCTGGTAAAATGTAATTTATGCGGGGAGATCGGCCATGTCAGCGCCACCTGCCAGAACATCCGGTGCAACCTGTGTGGCAGGATCGGTCACTCCCACAGGGACTGTCCAGACGCCTGGCATAATGTTTGTAAGGACTTCCCTGATGAGGACTTGCTGGAAGTGGCAGATGACCTAGAGGAGGAGACGCTGTTGTCAGGGTCAGCAGTGACACCGCCCGAGCCTCAGCACAACATGGGTGACAACATAGGTGACATAGTGTCTGACCAGTCCCAGCCAGGAGCCACTGAGGGGAACGGGGAGGGCACTGAGCAGGTTGTGGGCACGTCGTCTTCTGCCCCTGCATCAATAAATCCGCAGAAGAAACGGAAGAAGGACAAAACCAGCCGTAAGCCTGAGGGGGAATGGACCACTGTCCAAAAACCTTCCAAAAAGAAAGTAGACCCCGGGTCAGGTGTCATGACTATCACAAATAGGTACGGTGTCCTATCAGAGTCAGACGCTGAGGAAGAGATGGAGAGAGAGTTAAAGAAGGTGGTAGATGAATTTAATGAGGACCAAGAGGGCGATCCCCCCACAAAAAGGAAACCCCCGCGAGCTAAACGTCTGTCCGAATCAGACATGGAGACAGGTGGTCGGCAGGTGGGCTCAGACTCAGATCCATGATGATGGGGGGAATATCTCTGCTTCTTGTGCTTTGCTTTGCTTTGATGGCTGACTTTACCCTTAAAGTGTTCTCCAGTAATGTGAACAGTGTCAGAGTGAGGAGGACCAGGCATGTGGTTTATGAACATCTAAGGTCTCTTGATGCTGATGTCTTTTTCTTACAAGAGACACGTTTGAATACATTAGGACTCTTACGGGAAGCCGAGCGTGAATGGCGGTCTGGTCCATCCTTTTGGTCACTGGCTGTAGAACCAAGTGCCGGGGTCTCTATCCTCTTTAACACCAATGATGTAACTATACATAGGTTGACAGAGGTATTGATGGGAAGGTGCCTAATTCTGGAAGTTACTATTCGGGGTAGGAGGCTCCGTCTTATAAATATCTATGGTTCGCAGACAGTGACTGAAAGGGTTAACCTTTATAATGAAGTGAAGCCATATCTCTTCACATCTATCCCTGTCATCATGGCTGGAGATTTCAATGCCACCAGGACATCTTGTGACAGGACCTCTAATAGGCCTCTTACCAGAGACTCCAAGGTCCTAAACAGAATTATTCAACAGGCCGGGTTGTCAGATGTGTTTGTGCAGGGTGGTCGGAAACCAAAATTTACTTTTTTTTGTGGTGAAAGAAGAAGTCGGATAGATTTAGCTCTGGTGAGTCCTACAGAGACCATTGGTGAAAAAGATGAGAAGATCGTCCCTTATTCAGACCATCTGGCCTTATATTTCTGTTTGGGTGTCACAAAGTGTTCTGGGACAGGTAGAGGGTTATGGAGACTTAATTCCAGTCTATTAGAAGACCCTTCGGTTCAGAGCCATGTTCACTCTCTTATACGGAGTCAGCTAGAGAGAGTGGACTTTTATGACAATATGGCCGACTGGTGGGAGGATGTCAAGGATGAGATCAGATCCCTCTTAAAGAGACTGTCAGTTATAAAGGGGAAGAGTAAGTATGGCCAGTATCTCAAGCTGCGGAAAGAATTGGAGTCACTATATTCGGCGGGAGGGGATGACCAACAAAGGATAGACCGGCTGAAATCTGAGATAAGGCAGTATCAGTACAGCAGGTATACCTCCCTGGTTCTTGAACGGGATTATGGGACCTTAGGGTCTCCTGATCCCTTTGAGAATTGCCGGGAGCGAGTGGCAAATAAATCTGTCACCGGTCTCACTGACCCCCAGGGTGTTTTGCAAAAATCTCGGGAGGGTATCCTGGGGGTGGTGAGATCTTACTATGCTGACTTGTTTCAGAGGAAGGTTTTGGATAGAGACAAGATGACCCAATTCTTGGAGGCAACTCCGCTCCCTGATACTAATGATTTGGACTTTTCTCCTTTGACAGCAGATTTGACGGTGGCGGAGGTTAAAGAGGCAATTGATAAGTTACATCTGAAGAAGGCACCAGGTCCAGATGGGATAACAGCAGAATTCTATAGGACATTCAGAGACCTCTTGGCCCCAATCCTCGTGGATGTATATACAAATTGTCTAGAAAGTCACCTGATGCCTCCATCCATGAGAGTGTTCTCGCTGATTCTGCTGTCCAAAGGTAAAGAGCCGAGTGACATCAAGAACTGGAGGCCGATTGCCCTCTTGAATGTCGACAGAAAGATTCTGGCAAAAATTCTGTTTTCTAGATTAGTTTGTCTGTCCTCAGCACTGTTGTCAGGCTGTCAGTTTGGCACAGTAGAAGGGCGGAACATCTCTGGAGCAGTCATCTCGATAAGGGAGATGTTTGAGAGATGTAAAGCCCTGAGGGGTGGGAGATATGTTGTGAGTCTTGACCAGGCTAAAGCCTTCGACAGAGTAGATCATGAGTATCTATGGGCCACTTTGTCAAAGTACGGTATTCCGGGGCAATTCATCGATTGGCTGAAGACTCTGTATTGCGAGGCTGAGAGCTTTCCTCTGGTCAATGGTTGGCAGGGTGATACCTTCAGGGTTGAGGCAGGGGTGAGACAGGGTTGCCCACTGAGTCCGCTGCTGTATGTATTTGCCTTAGACCCATTCTTGAGGTCACTGCAGGAGTGTGGTTTTCAGGGGGTGCCAGTCCCCCATTGCCTGCCCCTGAGTGTTGTTGCCTATGCGGATGATGTGACTGTAGTGATATCTGAGCCTCGTGAGGTGGAGATGTTGTCTGCGGCCATCAGAAGTTATTCGGAGGCCTCAGGGTCTCTGGTCAACCTTGAGAAGAGTCAAGCTCTCTGGATATCAGACAGTGATCCAGACTTTGATCTGCCACAATTTGTGAGAGCCTCCACCTATATTAAAATCCTAGGGGTCAAATTTGGGAGGAATGATAACGCCAAACTAAATTGGGAAGAGAAGTTGGAAGCCGGAAATGCAAAGGTTCAGCGACGGAAGAACTGGAGGCTGACCTATAGAGAAAGGGTTAAAATGTTGAAGACTTACCTGGTCCCTGTCTTCTTGTATGTCTCTGTCGTTTTTCCTTTGCCGGAATCTTTCTCCGCTAGGCTCTTTAGCCTGTTCTTCCAACTGTTGTGGGGGAACAGGTTGAACCTGATAAAAAGAGGGATCACCTACCTACAGAGGAGAGAGGGTGGGTTGGATATGATGAATCCAAGGGTGTTCTTTGACTCCATGTTTCTAAAAGTTAATTTTGGTTGCCTGGACTCAGAGAACAGCTTTCTGTGGGTGAATAGTATCAGGGACTGGATAATGCCTTTTGCAGAGTCTTGGGTGCGAGGCGGCAGTCTCAAGAGGGGTCGATGGACGAGTGACTACCTCCCCCAGTACCTGGACTATGGACTGAAGTGTGTGAGAAGGTGGAAGATAGAGAAGTCCTACATTGAGGGTAAGCCAAGGAAAGATCTATACGTGAGGGTCTGTAGGGCTTTCTTTTGTTCTCCACTTGTCTTGAGGGATTGTGTGACTAGCACTTTACAAGAAAGTCTGAAGCTCCTCAATGGGAATCGACTCCCCGCCAAATTATTTGACATAGCTTGGTTGTCATTACATGGAAAGCTATTTGTTAGGGGTAACCTGAAATTTTTAAGTGTTTCAGATAGGAACTGTCCTCTCGGTTGTCAGCAGGAGGAGACGATGGAGCACTTAATATCTGACTGCAGGGGTGGGAGGAGAATATGGGAAGAGGTGTCACAAAAGCTAAACATCCCATTACTGCAGTCCCTGACTTATGCTGATATAATCTATGCTGTTCCATCCAGAAATAGGAATGTAGACAGGGGGACAATGTACCTGATCATTTCAGTCATAAAATACTACCATTGGCACATGAGAACCCGCGTGTCTATACACAATGAGCCATTCCACCACACCACAGCCGTAAGCCAAATAATGTCTGAGCTCCAGTGGGTTAAGTCATTAGAGATAAAGAGTAACCCGAATAATAGGAAATTATGGAGAAATGTGTCTTTGGTTTAAAACAGAAAATATGATGTTATTTTGTGTGTTTTTTTTTTTTTTTCTCTTCTTTTTCCTCCCCAGCAAATGTGGACTTTCTAAGTTTAATATGATTCTATAGTCATTTTAGTTGAGTAGTCATTGTGTGTACAATGCCTGTTTTTTTTTGTTTTTGTAAGAATGTATTTTAATTGTATTTTTTTGTTTGTTTTCACAATAAAAATTGCCTCCTATGTACAAGAATATATCTACTATAATACTGCCTCCTATGTACAAGAATATAACTACTATAATACTGCTCCTATGTACAAGAATATAACTACTATAATACTGCCTCCTATATATAAGAACATAACTACTATAATACTGCCTCCTACTGTATGTACACGAATATAACTACTATAATACTGCTCCTATGTACAAGAATATAACTACTATAATACTACTCCTATGTACAAGAATATAACTGCTATAATACTGCCTCCTATGTACAAGAATATAACTACTATAATACTGCTCCTATACACAAGAATATAACTACTATAATACTGCCTCCTATGAACAAGAATATAACTACTATAATACTGCTCCTATGTACAAGAATATAACTACTATAATACTGCTCCTATGTGCAAGAATATAACTACTATAATACTGCCTCCTATGTACAAGAATATAACTACTATAATACTGCTCCTATGTACAAGAATATAACTGCTATAATACTGCTCCTATGTACAAGAATATAACTGCTATAATACTGCCTCCTATGTACAAGAATATAACTACTATAATACTGCTCCTATACACAAGAATATAACTACTATAATACTGCCTCCTATGAACAAGAATATAACTACTATAATACTGCCTCCTATGTGCAAGAATATAACTACTATAATACTGCTCCTATGTACAATAATATAACTGCTATAATACTGCTCCTATGTACAAGAATATAACTGCTATAATACTGTTCCTATGTACAAGAATATAACTACTATAATACTGCCTCCTATGTACAAGAATATAACTACTATAATACTGCTCCCATGTACAAGAATATAACTACAATAATACTGCTCCTATGTACAAGAATATAACTACTATAATACTGCCTCCTATGTACAAGAATATAACTACTATAATACTGCTCCCATGTACAAGAATATAACTACTATAATACTGCTCCTATGTACAAGAATATTACTACTATAATACTGCTCCTATGTACAAGAATATAACTACTATAATACTGCCTCCTATGTACAAGAATATAACTACTATAATACTGCCCCCTTTGTACAAGAATATAACTACTATAATACTGTTCCTATGTACAAGAATATAACTACTATAATACTGCTCCTATGTACAAGAATATAACTACTATAATACTGCTCCTATGTACAAGAATATAACTACTATAATACTGCTCCTATGTGCAAGAATATAACTACTATAATACTGCTCCTATGTGCAAGAATATAACTACTATAATACTGCTCCTATGTACAAGAATATAACTGCTATAATACTGCCTCCTATGTACAAGAATATAACTACTATAATACTGCTCCTATACACAAGAATATAACTACTATAATACTGCCTCCTATGAACAAGAATATAACTACTATAATGATCTTTTTATTTTAAAACAGGCAACAAAATATTACAATACACTTACAATAAAATCATAGAAAAGAATAAATATAAAGTGACATCACAACACATTATACAATTGCTGACACATGGATGTTCCTCCAGTAGACGTTATTGCGGTTATTTTTCATGTCTTTCTTATATATCGTCTTCAGACTTTCCAGGATATTATATAAGATTTTATCACAGGTCAGGAGCTCTCTGTTGATGACCAGGCAGCACCGCGCACACCACAGATGGTACATGGTCACCACATTCACTACATACAGGGAACTTCTGCTGTATTGTCTGAGATCTGGGGGGAAGTCTCCATACAAGAGCTGTTTATACGGCTGTCCCACTAGATGTGGTAACTGAAGGGACAGTGACACGGCCTCCCATACCTGGACACTGAACGGACAGTCCAGCAGAAGATGCTCCATGGTCTCCAGTACCTGATGGCATTGCTCTCTAGGGCAGGATCTGTCTGGCACATTTCTACACTTTAGATTTTCCCTGACATACATTTTTCCATGAAATGCCAGCCATGACACATCCTTCATGTGAGCGGGGACTCTGGGGTCCTCCAGGATTTTCACAGCCTGTTTTACATCCAGGTTCGGGGCGTTCCTCAGCTGGATATGGGCACTAAACTGAGATATCAGCAGGTTCTTATACATCTCTTTCCTACTGAACTGCTTTACCTCACCATATAAGATTTTCCATTTAATGATCTTGCTAATTGCTTGTACCGCATACCAAGAAACGTTATTCTTAATGCGCCCCGAGATCCTCTTAATGGGGTCACCTACCGACCACACAGACACAAACTGCTGGATCTGGTTCTTAAACAGACGACTCCACGGCTTCACCTCTAAACTCTTACAAAATGAGAAATTCTTCATCAGAAACATTAGGTTAAAGAACAGCTCTGGGCAGGGCATGGACAGGCCGCCCTCCTTCTGGGGGAGATAGACAATGTTCCTCCTGACTATATTCACCCTATTACCCCACAAGAAGTGGAAGAAGATATTGGTCAGTCTGGTAAGTAACTTATCGGGCACTGGGAACACCACACTGACATAGAGGAATAGCGGGAGAAGGAAGCTTTTCAGCAGGCGGATCTTCTCCTGATAAGTCAGCTTCCAGTGCCTCCAGCACTGCACCTTCTGCTCACACACCGCCAGCTTCTCCTCCCAGTTCACCTTCCCATCATCTACAGTTCCAAAATGAACCCCCAAAATCTTTATCTTGCCCTGCACTGTTCTAAAGGGCACTGAGAAGACCCCACGGTCACCCCCCAGCCACAACGCCTCGCTCTTATCCATATTCACAGCAGAATTCGACACTAGAGAGAAAGCTGCTATCTCCTGTTGTAGGGCCACACAGTCCTCACTAGATGAGACCAGAACCGTCACATCGTCCGCATAAGCACAGAACTTTATGTTCACTCTTTTACTCTGTAGGTGACATTCCAACCCCAAAAGATTTCTATTATCCTGCAACTTTCTTAAAAAAGGATCCAGACTGAAGACGTACAATAATGGGCTTAGAGGGCAGCCCTGCCTTACACCAGACATGATCCTAAAGGGCTCTGCCAAGTGACCATTAATCAGAGGCTGGCTTACCGCCTCCTTATAGAGAACCTGCAGCCATTGTACAAAGCGTGCAGGAAGGCCGTACTCCAACAACACCTGGTACAGGTAGTCATGATGGACTCTGTCAAAGGCCTTGCTCTGGTCTAACCCCACCACATATGCTCCTCCACTGTGCTGCCTGATGTAGGTCACCGCTTCCCTCACCAGCAGCAATGAGTCCTCTATAGTCCGGCCTTTCACACCACACGTCTGGTTGGAGATGATCAGGTCATCTGCCACCGTACTCAGCCTGTGATACAAGATCTTGGCCAAGACTTTATAATCAGTGTTTAATAAAGACAATGGACGCCAGTTTTTTAAGTCTTTTAGATTTCCTTTCTTTGCCAGGAGAACCAGAACAGATTTATACTGTGACTGTAGAAGTTCCCTGGCAGAGAGACAATCATTATAGACCTGCGCCAGGTCTGGGGCTAATATATCTCTGAACTCCTTATAGAATTCACTGGTCAGACCATCCAGGCCCGGGCTCTTCTTGGTTTTTAAGGAGTCAATGCTCCTCTTCACCTCCTCCTCAGTTATGGGCTCGGCCAAGCCATCTGCTTGTGCATGATCTAGTTTAGGGAGTTTGACACCTTTCAGGTAAGTTCTGATACTGTCACCACTTATCTGACGGTCATTAAACAGATTTTTGTAATAATCTCCAATAATCTTGTGGAGTTTACTTTGATCTGACTGCTCTGTCCCCTCCTCATCTAACAGGCTGGTCATAAGCTTCTTATTAACCCTGTTCTTACAGGCAATATAGGGGTCTGGGTTGTGAACCCCCCAATTATCGAACTGCCCCTCTGCTTTGAGAGACTTGAGGCGGTCATACTGCAGCTCTCGCATCTCCTGCTTTATCTGGCTGACGTACTTACCATCTATCTTCTCACCATTATTGATCTTACCATATAACCTGCTTAACTTCAGCCTCAGTGCAGAATACCTCATATACTCCACATTACTATGCCTCCTCGCAGCACGTATCAGAAACTGCTTGATATCACCCTTCATACACTCCCACCACTCCGCTGCGTCATCACACATACACTGGGTGGTCCTCCGGTCATTATAGAAGGTGGTAAAGGCCTCTCTGAACCCTGGATCTTGCAGCACCGAGCTGTTCACCTTCCAGTAGCCCCTACCACAGACCACGGCCCCGGCCAGATCCAACGTGACACTCACCATACAATGGTCAGAGAACTCTATGGGACTCGTCCTGTAGTCAGAGCTCCTCACTTCTCGTTTTATATACACCCGGTCTATTCTACTGGCGTTACCGGCCTTATGGTAAGTGTAGGCTCTATTGGAGCCACGCAAACCATAAGGATCCACTAAATGAGCCTGCTATTGTTAAGGAAGTTCTCATCATATCTCAGTTGCTTATGACTACTGGAACGGTCCACATTACAGGAGACACTATTAAAATCCCCACACATTATAAACACCCTGGATGTAAAACAATATGGCTTCATCTGCTGGAATAATTCCCTCCTCTCCTTTCTAGTCTGAGGAGCATAGACATTAATGACTCTATAGTACACAGTGTCCAGTATAAAATCCAGCATCAAGCAGCGGCCCGAACAGATCTCCAGGACTCTCTCCACCTCAACTTCTATCTTGTTGAAGAGAATCGCCACACCGTCATTTCTCTCCAGCCCGAAGGACCAGAAAGATGCTCCATGTCTCCAGTCTCTCTTGGCTGCAAACACCTGAGCATTGCTCTTCAAATAAGTCTCCTGTAAGAAGAAGATATCAGATCTCTCCTGAGACAGACGCTGGTAGATCGCCTGCCGCCTGTTTTTAGTCTTCACACTATTCACATTTATAGAGCTGATTCTCAGCCTCATCCAGGACACTTAGGTTTTCTTATTCTTTTTCCTCTTCCCAATACTGTGACCTTTAGAACCCCATCTTTTGGTGGACACTGAAGGGTCAGGTTCATCTTCCAGAGGGTCATCATCAGGGTTATGTGAAGAAACATAGTCCATTTCAATCTTTTCTTCTGACTCTTCTTCCCCTAGCGCACCATACTGCCCGGAGGTTATGGCCAGCACTGGCGGATCCGGGGTTTTCTTTGCTGTAGTGCTGTTCTTTCTTTTTACAGTCTGAAACCCGTCTTCATCCACAGAGGACCTCCTGAGCTTCCTGAGCCCTGCAGCTGGACCATCAGGCTTTGTAGACGTAGAGGGCAGTTCTTTAGGTGGTTTGGCAACTGGTTTACTGGTCACTTTACTCTGCAGATGAGAATTCTCTTCAGTGGCTGGTACTTGTAGTGCTACAGATGGTACTTTAGCTTCCACAGCAGGATTTCTGGATTTCAAAGTCTTTTCAATAGCTGGTACTTGTGGTTCAGCAGATGTTGGTACTTGTAATGGAGTAGTTTGGCTATCAGTCTCCAACTCTGCCGGTACTTGTAGTGCATCAGCAGGGTCAACACTCTCTACAGCAGGGTCACTAGTACTTTGCATTACTTCAGCAGGACGATTACCAGTTTCTGGGGCTGTATCTGCTCTTGCAGTGACATCCTCCTGACCTTCCTCCATGGCCTCTGAGAAGATCTCAACACTGCCTTTATTATGATCTGCATGCGGACATTCCCGGAACGTATGACCAGATCCTAAACACAGGTTACAGATGACCGGACCTGTACAGTCGTCCTTTGAATGACCAAACTGTCCACAAAATGAGCACTTTATACGGGAGCAGTTGATGGCGAGATGCCTGCCCCCACATCTGTGACACAGTCGCGGCTGACCGGGGTAGTAGCATATCCCTCTCTCTGAGCCCAGGTAGAAGGAGTGCGGCAGATGTCTGGTCACACCATTGTTCTGCGCTAGTTGTACCATCACGGTGTATCCGCCATTCCAGATGTCTTCCTCATCATAGATTTTTTCCGGATGACTCTTCACCAGACACTGTCTGCTCAGCCAATGCTCCAGATCTGCCAGCGCCACCACCTCAGACTGGAACAAGATGGTGGCCTTCACTACCTGAGGCTTGGACAGCTGGATCACCTGTAGATGCTCCCAGATTGACTGCTCCTTCGTGTCATTGTATATGTTCCAGAATAAGTCCAGATCATACTGAAGCTTAAAGCTGATGTCATAGATCCTGCTGGAGGGGATATGGATCAGGGCGTACACCTCAGAGGCCTTAAATTTCATAAAGTCCTTCAGAAGAACTTTCCCTATGTACAGTCTGGAGGGGAGGCTATCTTCTGGACCCGTATACTTAATCCGTACAGCGTTCCTTCTCTGAGGTGGAGGGTTAGCCGGCCTTGTAACATTGGAGAACAGTCTCCTGAATTGTGGACGGTCAGCAGGAGGATCAGTGCTGGGCCTCTCCTCTACAGTCTTACTGACTCCAGATTGTCCTGCAGATCCACCTGTGTCTGCTCCAGACTGCTGTGCAGCTGACACTGTGGACGACTGAGGGTCCTGTGTACTGACCTCCATGTCTGCTCCAGTCTGTGTAGTCGTCTCCTCTGAAAGCTGATCGAGCGGGGTCTCATCCACAGCACTGAGCAGGGTCTCAATCACAGCACTGAGTGGGGTCTCAATCACAGCACTGAGCGGGGTCTCAATCACAGCACTGAGCGGGGTCTCCTCCACAGCACCTAGCGGGGTCTCCTCCACAGCACTGAGCAGGGTCTCCTCCACAGCACTGAGCAGGGTCTCCCCCACAGCACTGAGCAGGGTCTCCCCCACAGCACTGAGCAGGGTCTCCCCCACAGCACTGAGCGGGGTCTCCTTCACAGCACTGAGCGGGGTCTCCTCCACAGCACTTAGCGGGGTCCCATCCACAATGTCCATACATGAAGCAGTCTCCTGCTCACACACAGGATTGCTGCTCTCATTCACTTCAGCAGAGTTACAAGCTGAGTCCACTGCAATTAACTCCTTGTTGGATGGCTCACTTTGCTCTATAGTATTCTCAGCATTTTCAGAGACTGACTGCTCAGACCCCATACATAGTGACCCTGAAAGCAGTGACCCTCCAGGCGCTGCACCCACACATCTCTGAGGGTGTCCTTGCTTCACCATATTATGCACATCGCTGTAATCTTTCTTTTTTATTTCTATGATTTCTTTCATCTTCACATTCTGGGCTCTGGCCTCCCTCTTTTTCTCCATTGCCCAGCTTTCCACTTTAGGTATTGTGTTTTTACCTTTATCTAGTTTATCTTTTAATACTGTATATCCAGTTCACGTGTGCAGTCATCCAGGCATTCATACTTCATCAGCTTTTTCTTGGGATCAGCCTCTGTCTTTATCTCATCTCTTAACTTAGAAATGCGCCTTTCCAGTTTAAATAAACTTGTCTTTGTCACAGTTGTACTAAATCCAGAAGCACTACAAGTTTCAGTTGACTCACCAGCCACCACTTCCAGATCATCACTTCCAAGATCTCCATGCTGCAGGCCACACTCCAAGCTCTGGGCTTTCCCAGGATCATCAGCCCAGCTCCCCTCCCCTCCACCTGGGTCAGAAGCCATGCCCCCTCCCTGCAGGGAGCTCAACAGCACACGTCTATCCTCTCCTATGGACAAGAATAGAACTGCTATAATACTGCTCCTATGTGCAAGAATATAACTACTATAATACTGCTCCTATGTACAAGAATATAACTACTATAATACTGCTCTTATGTACAAGAATATAACTACTATAATACTGCTCCTATACACAAGAATATAACTACTATAACTTTGCTCCTATGTACAAGAATATAACTACTATAATACTGCTCCTATGTGCAAGAATATAACTACTATAATACTGCTCCTATGTACAAGAATATAACTACTATAATACTGCCTCCTGTGTACAAGACTATAACTACTATAATACTGCCTCCTATGAACAAGAATATAACTACTATAATACTGCTCCTATGTACAAGAATATAACTACTATAATACTGCCTCCTATGTACGAGAATATAACTACTATAATACTGCTCCTATGTACAAGAATATTACTACTATAATACTGCTCCCATGTACAAGAACACATATCTGGTATTGGCATGAGAAGTCTACCTCCTAAATTTGGACATAAGTAAGGAGGAATCTTCTTGGCTGGAATTGTAGCTCCATCTTCAAGGCCTTTGGGTTTGTGCCGTCCTTCCATCCCCAGTTACTTAACTGTCGGTAAGAAGCAAAACCAATTTCAGTTTCTAAATTTCTTATTTATTTGGCTGCTGCCTTCTTGACTTGGTCTTGAAGAAGCTTTCTAGTAGTTGAGTGATTTGCAGATGTCCACCCCTCGTCACGTACATTTTGCAGGGTATTTTTGCAGGAACATTTTATATTTCCACAGCCTAATATGTTTTCTTCTCTGAATACAATGTTTTCGCGCAGCAGATTTACCATCCAGAATAAAATGTTCTCTGCTTCTTAACCCACAGGAAGGTCAGCCTGTAGATTTCAGCTTCATCTATTTAATCAAGCTCAACAGTGTTATGTTGATTGGCTCTATATGTTATTGCTTGGTAACCTTGGTTCCTGCATATCAGATAAACCTTATTCCTACCGTTCCGTTCCAATAGTAGCCTGTCCACATTCTACATTCAAATACACTGAAATAACAGTTTGTGATGTTTTGGAAATCCCATGCAGCTGGTCAAGAGTTTTCACAGTTGGACTTTTCCACCCAAGTACCAAGTGCAATAATGGACTTCAAAGGTCCAGCAGAGGTGTAGCTATATTAGGATTTCAGTGTTTCTGAGGACATCCCCATTTAAAGGTTAAAGATGTTTTTTACAGTTTTTTTTTATTGTTCAGTTTTCTTCCTAAATTCACAATTGAGTGACTTTGTAAATAGTCTTCCTATAAAGTCTTCCTGCAATTTTGCTCTTGTAGAGCCTATGCAACTCCTTCAGACTTTGCAGAGTCTACAGTGGGTACTCTTCTCTACCTCTACCCAGATAGAAGCCTCTGTGATTTACCATCTCACCCTGTAGACTGATGGGTGAGCTGTCCTCACTATCGACACAGAACAGCCTGTGGGATATACATTCCATGAAACCTCCACCGCTTTCTCCCCTCTCCACACTCTGCTCTGTCATTTACAACATACTTCACTCTCAGCTAGTATCTCTACTAATAAGAGAGCATAAATAATTGACAAATCCAAGATCAATGTGCAGAAATAGCAGAACAGCCAGCTATGGCTGTTCTGATATTTCTGCCCATTGATCTTGGATTAGTCATGTGTAATAAAACTAAGATTTGCCACCACTAACTGCACAAGGTCCCACTAACTCATCATGGTGAATGCTTCTTTTGCGCCATAACATGTGGGCTTGTCAACTGGCCTAGTGACAAATTCGCCAGACACATTGCACCAAAATCATAAGTGGTCGTTGATAAACATCTGCCCACATCCTGTTGCTGACTGGTGATAAAATAAGTCATGCGTCCACACTATCATCAGTGGGTGCATGCACCCAGTCCCAGCGATGTGAGCACGAATCAACCCCACAGAATTGCTGTCTTAAATAGAATTTGCCCCCATACACTGCTCTACGCGTTTCGCCATAAACCTGGCTCTTCAGAAGCAATACAATTGCGGGGTGCAGACACACAACATAAACCCTGACCGCCTCACGTCCTGAGGCGGCGGCAACAGCGTTAGAAGGCCGTACGCGGCTGCCAGAGCGCATGGGTTATAAGGAGAAGGCCCCTACCCTGCACCCTGATGAGTCCAGATAAAGCCTTTACCTACAGAAAGAAAAGTTTTCAAAAAGTTTTATTCTTGCAAAATGGCACCTGTAAGACTCTCAGTTGCTTTCAGGTTCCCTTTATTATCCACAATAACAGCATCAAAACTTCTTGTGACATAATAGCATAAAAAGAAATTGGAGACATCCGACATTTGGTTTTTGAGGGTGTTTTCCTTTAAGACTGGTAAAAAGAGCCAGATCTATGGGCAGTGCGACTGCACAGACTTACATAATGACAGCCCTCGATGCCTCCTCAAGCACGGGCGAGAAGAGAGTGGACTGGAAATGACAAGTGACATTGAAAGCAGGATATGAAGCCCATGTTACTTGTTGTGAGTTTTTGAGCCATTTACGTAAAAAGGTCTAGAAGATTGAGGCTCACTACCGCTGTGACTTAAATTACTTTAAAATGAAACATTTCCGCTCAATATCCGCTCAATACCTACATTAAAAAATGATACTTTATGAAATGTCAACTTGCCCTCAAAAATTCCAGTGACAAATGTGTGTCTCGGGTGGACAGACGATGCTCTGCTCTGGTCAAAGGCCAAATAGAGGCTGCACCTCCTAACACAATGAAATAAATGGGTACTAATCTGCAAAAGAAAGCAGTCAGAAGTATGTGGCAGCACGCTGCAGGCGCTGAGATGTATGCATATTGTAAACCTGTTATAGTTGTAGTATTGCATTATTTTTATATTAACTATTGGAAAATGTTAGGTTTTCAGCGCACAATTTGATCAAATCGTGTGAGCCCATGTGCCACAACAAGGCGACCTCACTCAGAAGGGTGCCTACACTACACAGTGGACTCATATGGGTGCCTACACTACACAGTGGACTCATATGGGTGCCTACACTACATAGTGGACTCATGTGGGTGCCTACACTACATAGTGGACTCATGTGGGGGCCTAAACTACACAGTGGACTCATATGGGTGCCTACACTACATAGTGGACTTATATGGGTGTCTATATTATACAGTGGACCTGTACCACGGGAGACCTATCTCTCTCTCTTGAGTATAGTTCTACACAATGAACTCAAGAAAGGTAGGGACCACCTATAGTTTATACCAATTATCAGCAACCACCGGCACTACAGTTGTTCAGATACTACAACTCCCAGAATGCTTCATTCAATTCTGTGGGAGTTAGAAGAACTGCCGAGCATGTTTGCATGCTGGGATTTGTAGTTTCCCAGCAGCTAGAGTGCCCAAGGTTGCTGATCCCTGGTCTATACTAACGAAAAACAGTAGGAGTGTATGATGCAAAATAGAGGTGCCATCACCCCAAACCTACAGTGCTAAAGACAAGTGTAATTAGCACTTCTGTAGTATTCAATAAACCTGGTTCCCACCTATCCTGACCTTTTTTTGTGACTCTCCTGTGGAGTAGATGTTTAGTGTATGGACCCATCTAAGTGAGATCGTCTTGTCATGGCATGTGGACTAACACAAATTGATGAACATGTGTGCTAAGACCCACAAATTTATAAGCAAGCTAAATACGGCAAGAATGCAAACACATATACTTAAAGTATTACATTTTGCATTCATCTTAGCGCCTACGTGTCTTCGTTTGCATTGCTCTGGTGTGACTCCTATGGCATGTACAATTTTGTGCACTGTCCAAACAATACAAAGAATTATTCTATCAATGGTTTAATGAAATAACATGAACACTAGAGACAAGAAAATTGATTCTGAACTAATCAAATTTGTTACAAATTTTGCTAAAAATTCTAGCAAATCATTTCAGACCGTGCTGTGTTTTATTAGGCTGTTTGTCCCACCGGATACTGTCCGTTACCCATACCCACAAATGTCACTGTGACTCTGACATTACTAATACTGTCTTGGGGTTTAAGAGCTTGAAAGGGTTGGGTACAGTCCTAGGAGACCTCAGAATGTCATACATGACTTTTCAAGGCAATTATGGTCACTTTTATTCAGACCTAAATTGAATCTGATGACTGATTTGAGCAATTTAAGAACCTTGCTCATCTCTAATAATTATATTTGGGATAGATGTCGCTTTGCTTTTCCCTGTATAGACTTTCCTACTCTTTTACCTTATATCTGGTCCAAGGGCGTCACTATGAGAGTAGAATAGACGAGATGAATATAAACAGAAGAGTACAGGAATGAGTTCTCACAGACGTTCCCGCGACAGGTGGCAGGAGATCTGTGAGACTGGCAACACGTGGTTTGATCTGACAGGTTTTCCTTGTGGATCAATGGGCATCTGTGTTGTTTCTGGTAATGGCCACACCCCTTTCCTCCAGTTGTTGCTTATGTGATCATTTAACCTTCCTTATTTATAGTTTCTTCTCCCACTATGCTGTGCAGTTTATAGCTTCAGTTTCAGTTGTGGATTGCTGGAGTGTGGATCTCGGCAGAGTTCCTGGTGCTTCCAGAGCCCCTTTGAAGTTAAGTCTTTCCTTCCCCTTTTTGTATTTTGTTTGGGTTCTGTGTTTTGCATTTCCCTATTCTTTGTATTAGGCCTGAAGGAGACTCCTGTTCGTCCTTCTATTTGGAGGAACAGGTAGTCTTGTCCCGGCCATTAGTACCAGGGTCATATAGGGCTAGATAGGACTCTAGGTATTCCTGCGTATGAACACACCTACCTCTGGGGTCTGTTCATACTGGTAGTCAGTCAGGATTTTGGTTAGGGTCTTCCTTCCTTATATCTCAGGCCTGATTTCCTGTCCCCCCCTTCCCTCCTATGCTCGGTGTGGTGTTTCCCTCCCACACCGAAGCGTGACATGAATCCATCTACATGTAGCTAATGGCAGGTACTGTAGGTGACCGGGTAAACAATAAAATCTCTTCACAGCTGACAATGGGTTAAAAAAAAAAAAATTACTATAACAGGGTTCCACATTATCAGTTAAATCATTTCCTAAAGGTTTTCTGGGATTCCTATTATTTTCCTCATGTAGTTGCTTACCTCATGTACGTCTTCTCCATGCTTTTTTTTTTTTTTTTGACTCTCCTGGTCCGTTTCCACCTTGTAAACCTATCATTCTGGTTTGTTTCTGTTATGTTGGCGACCTGTACCACCACCATTCTGCTACTGGGGCAGGGTGTCCTGAGCAATAGGTGTATCTAGCATGCTAGTCTGTGCAAAGGTGTTTGGCTTCCCTTTGTCCGCCCTTGTACTGACCTCTGCCTGATTCCTGACTCCGACCCTTCGCTGCCTGACCATGCCCATTTTGACCCTTCTTTGCTTGCCCTGACCTCAGATCAGTTTCTCAGATTTGCCCCAACTCTGCCTGCCCTCAGTCTGTTTCTGACTAATGGTTTTGTCTGTTTCCTCAGTGCCTTGCACCTGTGTCTCTGAACCTCATGGGTCAATGGTCTAACACACCGTGACTACTCCAAGAGGTAGTGGTCTGATAGTGCTCCTGCAGGGAAGTCCAGATCCCAGTATAGGAGTTAAAGCGTGAATACTGCCACAATAATACCCAAAGTCAAACCAGTTGGCTGACCCAGTGGTTCCACACCCACTGATTACTACAAGTAGCACTTCCTGTTGCTGTACCCAAACAAACCACAGCTCTATACCTACCCCTAACATCACTCAGCTAGTTTATAGCTCCTTCCACACAGCTAGTTTCATAGACACTCCCTTATCACTGCCCCTGTTGCTGCATTGACACGCCCATGGACAAGAGCTGCATGGACATGATCATGTGACCACAGCCCAGAACTTAAGATAGGATTCAAGAAAGGTAAAAAAAATACTGAATTACAGCTAACTTCTTAAATTATTATATTACAGGATGTTGATGCAAACCGGAAAATCCCTTTTAGGAGACCAGGGAGAAGTTTTGAATTTCAGTAATCAAAGAAGAAAGTTTATCCAGCTCACCATAAGCGTTCGGTGCACGGAGAGGACCGGACCCGTCGCTTGTATAATCAGAAAAATAAAGGAATATTCTACAGCATCCGTCAGTATTGGTCGCCTTTAATGTAGATCGGTATAACAGTACATGCTTTAATCTTCACCACCCTCCACCACAGGTTAACATGTTTCAAACTCGGAAGTTCTTAGTCATAACCTAGAAGTTTTGAATTTCTCCAAGTTCCCTAAGCCCCCAACTGTAATATATATATATGCCTATAACAGAACTGCTGTCCTGAGAAGCTCCCATCACATAACAGAACATGGGGAAAATACAATGCCTATAACTACCCCCATTTTATCAACTCCTTCGTAATTGGGATACAGTATTAATCTAGATCACATTATTATGAAGTGCAATAGAGATATGACGGAGAACTTACATTGGTGACTTATAAAAATGATTTCTGGCCTATTTGGAAAAAGCCGTTATATATATTTTGCGACCTGTAATTAGCTGCATTAGAGTTTTTACAATATACAAGTCAGTTCTTTCTCTCTTAGCAAAATTATACTTTATTAGCATCCTGTCAAGAGCAGGGAATATAATAAAACATGAACATACCTCCCAAGACTGCTGGGGATGCAAGATTTTTAACATTAGTAATATACGTCTCTTTGGAGAACGAACTGTGTATACTAAAAGTAATTTATAAACACTTAAGAGGAAAGTGGGAGAAAATCTATCTCCTTTTCTTCCAGCTAGAATGGGCTCGAGCCAACGCACCCCAAACAGATTAATCTATTGTGAAGGGGGTTTTATTTTCTCTTTTTGTTTTTTCCCCAGAATATAATAATCCCCAATAACCTGATTTATAGACAAGCCGATAATTCAAGCGGAGAATTCTGTTGCCATCATAAAACATAAATGTGATGCAAGCACTTACAGAAGCAGAATTTCGAAATTTAATTACCTCCTTCGTATTTCATAGGGAACATGTGTAATTATTTATAATGCAGCTAAATGATATTCATGGCTTTAATATTAAAAGAGTGTCTGCTGCAAAACAAGTTTACATTTTAAATATGTCTCTGGCTCTTCTTTCGATGTTTACTGTTATTTTTACTAGTTCTTTGCCTTTTGTTCGGGGAACATGAGTTCTATAGTTCTATGGGGAATCTTAGGACGAGTTTGAGGGTTGCGGCAAATATAAGATGTTCACTGCAATCTTTGAACAGTGAAAGCGGTTTTGCATTCTGATGCTGAAATCACCAACCTAATGCATAATTGATAAATTTTCGGAGCATCTGGGAGGCTCCAGATAAAATGGGAGACCTCCTGGACTTCTAGAAGAGGAGACAAATCTGCTGGAGGCTCAGAAGACTCACAGAAAACAGTTCTTTACTAGTGTTGAGCGAACTTGTGTTCCAAGGTTCGGGTTCGGATTATCTAAGAATTCCGTTATGTATTCCTCTACCACGGACCACCATAAGTTAAGTGAGGCCATACTGGGACGCCAGTTTAGGGGAAGCCGACATGATGGGTTTTGGCGAGAGGAGGCCGGTAGTGTAGGGGTTAAGATTTGGAGGAATTTGGTGGGTGGAGTGTAGAAGGGGGGCGTGCTAGGGAGTTTATATTAGGAGGGGAGTATCGTCGCCATTTTAGTGTTAAACAGAAAAGGAAAGAACTCCCACCCTCCCTCCATTAAGAAATGGGTTCAGCAGGTTGGGGGACGTGTGTTATGTGTGGTTTGTATGTGTGTTGTGTGTGTTTGTGTGTCTTACGTCGCGGCAGTCTGGGCGGTGGGAGGTCCTTGAAGTTGGTGGTACGGATGCTTCAGGAGAATGGGAGGGCCTCAATGGTGGGGCTGGACTCCGATGGTTGGACAGTTGGCTCGGATGAAAGGCGTCCGTCAGGTGGTCTCCGAGCTGGTGCTTTATGGCTGGAGGCAAGATGGATGTGCCAGTTCGGGGAGTTGTGTTTAAATGAATTTTGGGCTTCAAGGACCTCCCTCGTCAGGGGTAAAAACATTTGTAGTTATGTTATTTATGGTTGTTGTATTTATTTTAATAAACGGCTGCTGTGGCTATTAAAATCCAAATTTGGTCTCAGTGTTTTATTTGCGGCATTTAGAGTAATAAGCTGGGTCAGAGCAAGTAGGGGATGCCCCCGAAAAAAAATAGCCAATAACCTACTCATGGTCCATGGTAGCCAAAAACCCAAACCTTGTACGCCAAACTTGAAACAAAAGTTCACTCATCCATATTCCTTATGTGTGTTTCTTGTACCAAGATGCTGGGTTACTGGACTTAGTGTCTCAACTCTCTTTAGGGGGGCTTTACCCTAAGAAAAAGGGGTGTGGTTTGCAAAACAAGGCTTGCACCACATTCTCCCTACTGCTGGGTGATGGATCTAAAAAGTTGGTAAGTATTCCCTAATGGGCACTAAAGTACACTAAGAGCAGGAGATTATTTAGCAGAGTCGATGAGACCCGACTAAAGGGGTTGTCTGGGTTCAGAGCTACCAGTCCCGGTACGTCACTGGATCTCCTAAAAAAAGCCTTCGCCCTGCACGATTCACACATACCCCTGCATTTTTTGTTTGACAGAGTTGCCCATAGACTTTAACATTATTGTCTTCTTGCACAACATTGACATTATCGAGGCTCTGATATATACTTATTCATTTATGAAGCCATGAGTGATTGCCATATTCTGCTCCTTTGGCTCTACCACCAGTCCTCAGATGGCCTGTACCTGTGCAGAAGTGCTGGAAGGAGAGACAACACTGGACCTCCATCAAAGAACGGAGCTCTGCTGTTGTCACCCATGTGCTACAGTTTACATTGCTAAGCAACCATCTGAACACATTTAAACAGTGATTCATTGAAGAGTTTCAAGCAAAATGACAATGAAAAACTAAGTTTTTGGAGATTTTTTTTTAACTCTCATTTCCTTCTCCATTTCCCTTGAATTTCTCTCTATTGTTCTAGGAGTCGGCCATTCTACAACCTCATTCCTGCTGCTTATTTTACATCTGTTCATTCTCATATTTGCAAAAATGTAAATCCAGATTCTGAAAACATTATTGGAGAGCGTCTTGAATTAATCATTAAGGAGAGGGAGATAAATCAAGGGCCTGCTACTCGAACACAAGTTGAGACGCCTCTTTCATGTGGTATCTCTGATAAACGCCATTGATCAGGTTACGCTGAACTTCTTTTGAGGTGAAAATTCTAAAGAAGGTTCAATAGGCCTGAACGCGTGGCATTCACTGGGGATGAAATAAATCAATCTGCGCCGCCAAAGCTTATTTTCAGCTCCTCTTAGATTATATGAATCTATTTAGAAATGTAGCCAACTGCAAGTCTCCGTTCTATAGCGGTCTGAAGAACGGGAACCAGGCGGCTCTTACACTCTTATTCCTTGCTGAAATTAATGGAAACTCATCATGCCTGTTGTACGTTTTATATTTTATCTCATTACTTTAATATATATTTTTGCTTTGCCTGGTCTATGCAAGCCCACTAGTTATGCTGTGCTGCCCCGGACCTCAGGACAAGAGAATGGCTGACACTATAGTGGGGTATAGGGGTTATTGATGCAGACCCTGGAATCAATTCACAAAAAAATTCCTTTAGACTACAAACTATAAATGTCCAGCTGCTACAACTCCTAACATACCCTAACAGCCAGCAAAACCCCTTTAAAGGGGTTATCCAACCCCTATAATGACCCCCCCAATGCCTGGGCCCCTCATATAGATCATACTTACCCTGCTCCCCGACACCTACGTCACTCCTGATCCCCGCATGGTTGCCACTGCATCTCCCTAGCCCCCCTAGCATCACCCGCGATTCATCACGGGGAGATGCAGCTGCAGCCGTGCGGGGATCAGGAGCAACGCAGGTGCCGAGGAGCGGAGTAAGTATAATCTATATGGGGGCCCAGTCATTGGGGGGTAATTATAAGGGTTGGATAACCCCTTTAAGTCCCTTTTATTTGTCCATCTTCTTTAAAAGGGTTATCCCATGAGTAATGTAAAAAATGAAAATCCGACATCATATAGGACATGACAATCTCTTTCTAACAAAACCAGAACCAGCCCTGGACCTCACATGGATCCGGAGATCTCCCCATTCATTATTCCAATTGCTCTGCTAAACTTATATCAAGCATTATGGCAGCTCAGGGGTGTATCCTTTCTGCTGTAGCTCTGGAGACATGTCCTTTCTGCTGCAGCTCTTGGCATGTGCATCCACCTCAGTAAGCTGGACAGAGATATTAGAAAGAGAACAGACAGCAGGTGGAGCTATGCAGATACATTTCGGTGAATAGCTCATTGGCTGTACTATATTTTTAATTACAAAAGTATTCAGATCCAGGTGCATGAAAATATGGCCTTCTATCTGAACACCGTATTGTTGAATGTATTCACATCGGGCATACATTCACCGATACATCTGCCCTGTACAGATCATAAAACAATAATAAAACTGTCTGACTGCAGCCACCACTAGGGGGAGATCAGTGGATAGGAATTTATACAGTTACCATTGGACTTAATGAAAGCTGTTAAAAAAAAAATATCTCTGTGTTCTGTGCCGGACCTCCCTCACCATCATGGTGGGTATGCCAGCAATATAAGCCACCGTCACCATTTGGTGCAGCAATAACGCACTATATAATGCATAAGTAAATAATGAAATAATGTCACCAAATAACAGCTTCATAGTTCATACATAAAGTCATCCGATAACAGGGCCATATAACGCCTACATAATACCGTTATATAATTAATGTTATATTTCCCAGTGGTTACAGGGTGTCCTGTTCATCAGAAGCTAATGTGTCCTCTGAAACACAAAGGTAACATTCTACCATCTTAACAAATGGTGGTATATCGCTAGGATTTATGGGATCCCTACAGGTTCTGAGAATAAAGGGGCTCCAACTGCTTTCCTTGCCCCATAGGGGACACAGAGCTACATCCCCTTCTTTCTTAGGATTGGTGAGGGTCTCAGAACCTGGATCTCATCCGATTTTATCCCAGAGATATGTCATCACTTAATAAGATGGTTCTACCCCCCCCCCCTCCCCAGCACTCCAGTGGTTGGTAAAAATGGATTCATTTCAATGAAGAGGACACAAAATGGCCATATAAATACTGTGCTTTTGATTGTAGTCATGTGCACAGAAAATGATAAACCAGTCGGATATAATAGTCGAGATGTGCAACATTAGCAAAGACATTGATGGTAAGTCCAGACCTCTGCGTACAATTCTTCACAAATGCATAGATATACATGTAATAATGACTGTTACTATCATAAATGCAGAGGGAGGATAGATCGCCTCTCAGGCTCAGGATGGAACCCGATAGATGCGCGGTAATCACAGCATCTTCTGGGGACAATAACAGGTTTCCGTCAGGTTGAACCATTTAGCGGAGCAATCATTTTCTGAGAAAGCTCTTCATTATAAAAGCGTCATCATTTCCTTCATCTCCTCTGATGTGTTACTTATTACAGGGTGATATCACTTTGGCCGATGATGAGTTGATAGAACGTGCACAAGTAGGGGACGGCGTTAGTACTTGGTTCCTAGGAGCTGATCCCAAGAACCTCTGCTTTAACTTTCCTCGTCTTAGTGTTAAATGGTTGTTGGATTTAGAAAATGCTATTAGGTAATTCCAAATTCATCGCGGGGGTCCCTATTCAAGACTAGATAGTGGATGGGTGCTAAGAAGACCATGTTTCTTTCTGGAGGCCTTGGTCAGCCACACAGTACACCTGATTGCTCCCAGCCAAAGGATGCCCTGTGATCAGAATATTGAAATAGGACTCTTCTAACAAAAAGGCATTGGCCATCTGTGAAACCCATGAATATTTGAGGGCTCTGACTGTATACCTGGACATATACCACTCAGCCCCTCTGATATGAGCATCAGAGCATTTCATGCTCTGATGCTCTCCTTTGCCCTGTGCTCAATCACATAGGGCAAAGGCTTATTCTGGAGATCTGGTTTTACAATTTAAATTTGCTCATCTCTATTGTCTATGTATCACAAGCTTCCCCCCATGTTTTTAATTGAGACAAGCAAAAGTTTGGGACTTTATTAGTGTTAATGATCTTCCTTTGATAGGACACCAAGTTCTACCTGTGGCCTTCTTGGGATTTTTCTTCCTCCACGACCTGCTCTGGATATAGAAAGGGTCAAATTGCTTTACTTGGTGAGCTGACTAAAAACTTTTACGTTGTTCCTTTTTACCAACTTCAGATCTTTAGTCTCATTTTTCCTCCTTCTAATGCATCAGCTTCAAGAACTGAGGCCATCGTCTAAACGTGTGGATTTAATATAATAGAAGGGAACGAGGGAATTGGGGGTTCAAATGGCTTTACAGGAAACAATTTGCTGAGGCCAAGTTAGAAATTGAATATTGGAGGGCGTGGAGGCTTTATAGTCACCATACATTTTCTTAAATTCAAGAGCTTTTAGTAAGAGTGCGTTTGATGTAACCTATGCAAATAAGCTGTGAAGAGAAAGGGAGTGAGAGTAACGTATCCCCGAGGTCATGGAGAATGAAAGCTACCTCCATATAGAAGGCTGCAGGAAGTCGATATTAGTGAAAAGCTCAGTAAGCGCCATGATTATACGGTTACAAGCTTTTAAACGCCACACGATCCAATTGTGCCCATTTCAGTCCTAAGCCTTTTATGTGGACTTTAAAGTCACTTCTAGAATGTCTATCACGTTACCAATTGATATAATAACTGCTTTGTGTCTTTGCAGCTTTTTTTTCCACATCAAAAAGGTGTCGAAAGAGTAGAAATTCAATAAGCAATACACAACCGCAGGCAGTCACGTAAGAAGTATCTCGCAGAGAATTGTTGGAATAAGCAACTTTCGCTTCTTTGAATTTGGTCGCAAGATAAAGACATCAAACGATGAGCAAGGGTCCCTAATGTACTAAGAGCAAAGCTCAACTCCTGCATTTACTTCAAAATCTTCTGCTTATTTTGGGTATTTTTGGAACTGTGCTGTACATCTGTAATAGACATGGAGGATAACTACACTATTACCTTCAAAGGACAAACCTTCCCTAAAAACAGCCACTGATTGCTGGGGTCCCATCTGATTGATAATACTCTCTGATGGAGCATGGGTCTTCTGGGCCCCTTCAGGGTCCAGGAATTGGGTATGGCTGCAAACTATGCTCCCCATTTAGGTATTCTTCTAGAAACCCTGATTATGTTTGCTCCAGTACATATGTAGTCACCTTGCTCTTTTGGTGTCTCCCTGCTGATGGTCCCAACAAGCAAACAATATTAGTTACACAATATATACTGTCACCTCCCCTTCATATACTCGTAGATATTACATACTATACATTACACTTTTGTTCCAGGACTTTTCCCCAAATTTTCTGTAAAAAAAAGCATGATGTCTTGTATTATCTCTTCATGCTTTCTGCTGACAGGACCTAAACAAGTCTGTGCACCCTGAAGAGGCAGTCTATAGTACGGCAGACACAATTTCCTATGATCACTACTAGTGTTGAGCGAACTTCTGTTTTAAGTTCGGCGTCTAAAGTTCGGCTTCCGGTTAGCGGAGAATCCCGATATGGATTCCGAATTCCGTTGTGGTCCGTGGTAGCGGAATCAATAATGGCCATTATTGATTCCGCTACCACGGACCACAACGGAATTCGGAATCCATATCGGGATTCTCCGCTAACCGGAAGCCGAACTTTAGACGCCGAACTTAAAACAGAAGTTTGCTCAACACTAATCACTACATGTCCAATATCAAAGACTACCCAAAGAAAAAGTCAAATGTATAATAAGGCAACCTGAGAGAGGTACAGTAGGAATACAAGCAAACTTACCACAGGGCAATAACAATAATAATGATACTGTATGTATATGGCTACTGAAGTGAAGGAAGACATCACAAATTCTTGTATTTTACCTTTAAAGGGGTGTTCCCATCTGGACCATTTATGACATTTCCTAAAATAATCCTGTTCCTGATAGGGATGGGTCTCGCCTCTAGTTCCTTTGGGAGAGCGTGGTTCCCGTGACCACTGAGTTTCTTGCTGCTCTGTATGTAACGCTCTTAGACTTTTATGGAGGGGCCTCGTCTCCATCGATTACAATGGCCTAAATGGCCAAATACCGGCAAACAGGGGTCACAAGACTTCCTTTCTTCTAATAGGTGAGGGTCCAACCTATCGAACGTGAAAATGTCTACAATATGAAAACCTTTTGAATGGGTTGTCCACTCAGGAGACTGTCTGTAAGCCTCTTCTAAGACATATGGGCAACACAGTGGCTCAGTGGGTAGCACTGGGGTCTTAGGTTCGAATCCGACCAAGGAGTTTGGATGTTCTCCCCGTGTTTCCTCCCACACTCCAAAAATACTGATAGGGAACTTAGGTTGTGAACCCCACTGAGGGTTCCCCACTGTCTGTAAAGCGCTGTGGAATATGTCAGCGCTATAGAGAAGTGTGTAAAATAAATAAATCTGGACATCACAGTAGAGTGTCCCATGTCCTGTGCAGTCACTGGGCAGTGTGGGCACCATGTAAAATTACATATCCCCTCCAGCTGATTGATGAAAGGGCTGCATGGGACCTCTTTGGAAAATTCCTTTAAGTTGAACTAAGCAATATCTTATGCAAGTCACTGCCCATCCCATATATCCTCCAGGTACTCATGTTGTATTCAGGGTCAGTATGATGACAGTATGAGTGTCAGATTTCCACTAATTGTAAGGAAATCACAGTGCCTTTTCCATTCTGCTCTTCATTGGCCTCACTTCTCCATCCTTCTCTCCAGACATTAGCATATCATGCATTTCACTTGAATTACTTTGCCTCATAAATCAGTGAGTGATCCCTAGATCATCACATCTTTAGACTCTGATCTACTGGGGGGATGAGCCCCTCTGTCGTGTAGTAGAGGCTAATTATTAATCATGTTTGCAGAGCACACAAAGCATGTTGTCTATGAAGCAAATGTATCTCACTGGGATTTCTGTACTAAGCTGAAGGGACAGATCCGACCAATATAACCTCCATATACCACACATGGGAAATTACTGGTTATAATTAGTCAAATGCTGATGACAAACAAAATGAGTAATTCACAAGGCTGCGGTTCCAAAGCCCATGTGAAACGCTGGGGGTTACATAGAAACATATGCTTCTGTGTTTCTAAAATGTCCTTATTTTGTATACTAGAGAAGATGAATTAAAGTGATCCTGTTATTGAAACTACCTATTGATAGGAGCGGTCCAGAAGATAGAGAACGTGGAAGCGTATGTGCTGACAGATGGGTTAAGTGGACCCTGGGGCACCGAGGACTTACGGTAGATCCTTTGGGTTCTAGTTATAGTTCCATTACCCCCTATAACAGCATTATTAATTTCGCTTGGAGGTCTAAAGATGGAATAGTGCCCAACGACCCTGTAGATTACCATTAATATCACTGGAAGGAACTGCCACTGAAGAGTAGTCACTGAACTTGTAGGTAACTTGAGTGCAGTGTAAATGCTTTATAACTATTTAGATTTTCTCAATATATTGAAGTTTCTAGAGACATATTTATTAGAGGTCCACTGCCTTTTTAGTAAAGAATTATTTCTTATTCTTATGCAAGTTTGTTTTTGCATCTCTATGACTCTTACAGTAAATTAAATCCTTTAACCAAGTTTCATGGAAGTATATTAGAATTTTTTTCTTAGCTCTTACAGTAAACAATCCTTTACAAGTTTCTTGGAAGTTTGTTCAATGATTGATCTTAGCTCTTACAGAAAAAACAAAAACTTTAACCGAGTCTTTTGGAAGTATGTTTAATGATTGAACTTAGCTCTTACAGTAAAGAATCCTTTAACTGCGTTTCATGGATATATATGAGATGATTAATATTAGTTCTTAGAGTAAAGAATCCATCAACCGAGTTTCATGGAAGTATACAAGTTGATTGGTCTTATCTCTTACAATAAAGAATCCTTTAACTGTGCTTCATGGAAGTATATGACATTATTGGTCTTAGCTCTGACAGTCAAGAATCCTTCAGCAAAGTTTCATCAAATTATATAAGAGGATTGGTCTTATCTTTTACAAAGTTTAAGATTTTTTTTACTGAGTTTCATGGAGGTTTATGACATCATATGTCAGCTCTTACAGTAAAGAATCCTTTAACAAGGTTTCAAGGAAGTATGACAGGGCTTAGTTCCCTTTAAGCGAGTTTCATGGATGCATATGAGATAATTGGTCTTATCTCTTATAGTAAAGAATCCTTTAACCAGGTGTCAGGGAAATATGTGAGATGATTTGCCTTAGCACTTACAGTATAGAATCCTTTAATCAAGTTTCATTGAAGTATCAGATGATTGGCCTTTAACTCTTACAGTAAAGAATTCTTTAACCAGGTGTTATGGAAATAGATGCAATAATATGTCTTAGCTCTTACAGTAAAGACCCCTTAAACCAAGGTTCATGGATGTATATGAGATGATTGGCCTTAGCACTTATGGTAAATAATCTTTTAGCTAAGTTTCTTGGAAGTATATGATATGATTGATCTAAGCTCTTACAGTAAAGAATCCTTTAGCTAGGTTGTACGGAAATATTTAGGATGAGAGGTATACATATATAGGTATCCTGTAGCTAGGTTTTATGGAAGCATGAAAAGTCTACAGCTCCTACATTAAATAATCATTTAACGACCATTTAACGTATATCATAGAAAAGATTTATAGCTTTTACAGTTAGGAATCCTTCAACTAGTTTCCATGAAAGTGTGTGATAATAGATCTACGGCTCTTAGAGCAAGGACGCCTTTAACCATGTTTTATGGAAGTTCATGCAATGATCTTTTCAGACTTTTTGGAAGGGTATGTCAAATGTCTACCGCTCTTACAGTAAATAACCCTTCAAAATTTTGATGAAGATAAAAGAAATAGGTCTACTTCTCTTACAGTAAAGAATCCTTTCAAGTTTCTCTTGAAGAATATGTCACGGGTATCATAGGTATACAACACTTACAAAAATGAGCTCTTATAGTTAAGAATTCTGTTCTACAGCTGGAGAATGTCTATTTATTATACTATAGTTATCTTTGGGGATAAAATACATTCTAAATGATAAATATAAACATATGTGTACTATGATCACACTTGACAAACCCTAACATAATCACCAGAAAAAGGGAAAACAGAAATTAAAAAAAGAATTAAAATTAAATTAAATTCAACCTTCCAACAACAGCTTCAAAGTCAGGAGCGATATCTGGCAACGTCAAGCCCCTCTGCAGATCGCTGGCAGTTTGCGCAATGATAATATACAACCCGCTCACCATTTGGTAAATTGTTCAGAGACTCTGGGCTATTCTGTTGAATAATACACTGGATATTTTTCCTGTTTTATAGCTCATCAGAAATTTCCATAGTGTGATTAGGAACTTATGAGAACGACTCTCTGTGGGAACTTACGCACTCTGCCAATATGTTTCTTACTTACAGCTTGGATATTTATTCTAGTTTACATATAAATTAATTTTGGTGTGCTTTGGGTAAAAAAGGGGATTTTTTTTCCCAGCTTAGGCAGAAGCTGAGCAATATTCAGAGTTAACTAAGCACAAGGCATCGAGTGCCAAGACGCCTGTCCTAGTTAGCATTGCCTCCGCTTCCTGAAGCTCACCGTCTGTGGGTTAAATCGATGCACCACAGGGAAGTGTTTACTTGGGCAGCTGAGGGATCCCAAAGGTTTCTCTTTGCAATGGATCTACCATAATATATAAAGTGTCAAGTTTTCATAGTCACAAATTTCTGAAAGTCCGTACTAGAAATGAGACAAATTGCCAAGTTTGGGAAGCCAACTGGATACAGGCTTGGTCCAAGTGCAAACATCAAGCAAGGAGGCAAGAGCATGCCGTATCAATAGTCTACGAAGATGTGTAGTCCTTCGCTCATACTGTGGCACACCACACACTACTCTAGTTTCTATATCACACATACATCTAACAGTTTTTAACTAGAACTTTGCAGTACCAAGCCATCTTCTTCTACTTAAAGAAGAGCTAAAGCCAGAATTTAAACACACAAAGAACAGCAAATTAACATAATATAATCTCTGTCTTTGTTATTTGCTCTTGTTTCATTAGATACCACTATTGAAGACCATGAAAAATAAACTAGAAAAGCAGTATATTGCTCTCTCAGGCTGCAGTCATGTCTAATTCCCCTCCATCCCTCTGATTGTGAGCCGTGAAGTATAGGAGGAGGGGGCTAGGTTTAGTCTGGATAACAATTGTCTACACAGTAAGCGTGACCACTTTGTTGGAAGGAATATCCTAGTTAGCCAGGAAGTATAAGAGGAAGGGGCTGGGTTAAGCCTGGCTAACTTTCATCTACACAGTGAGGGACATTTATCAATGCCTTTATGTCACAATTGTCGCATGTGTGCACCATAATTTGGGACTTTTTGAACTTCTCAGCACTTTTCAGCAGTGCCAAGAAAAGGGCCGTGGCTTATTGGAAGGGGCGATGCTTCACACCATCGCTACATTTAATATAATTTTTGACAGAAAATGGTGGAAGTTATAGTTGAAGTCTAGGCCAGCCTATAGCTTGGTTTCTGGCGCACAACAAGGCAGAGATGTGCCTGATGTGTTAAGAGGCTTCTGCCTCTTAAAAAATAGGTGCATCTCACACCAGCGCAGGGAGCGTGACTGGATCCGCCAGTCTTGATATATCTCCTCCAGTGAGCGTAACCATTTTGTTAGAAGAAATATTGTAGTTAGTAAAAGTACAACCATGAGGAGCTGTAATAGATTACAGAATACTAAAATTACCAAGATAAATCCCCCTCCACATTCCTAAATAGTGCTATAGTGAGGCAGATTTGCCTTTCAGATTAATGGGAAGGCTGGGTTACTACCATGTAGAACTGTAATAGGCTACAGAATACGAAATCTACCAACGAAAATCCCTCTCCTCACTTTTAAATAGTTCTACAGCAAAGCAGATTTGCCTTTCAGAGGGGTGGATTGGCCATAGACCTTACAGGGAAATTTCCTCACGGCCAGCCAATTTGAGTTTTTGGGGATGTATTTTGCACTGCTGGCAGTATTTTATGATGGACTGTGGTATTTGACTCTGTTGGGTTGGTATAATGTGCCACAATATTGTATTGCTGCCCCTGCCTTCCATCAATTTGGACCTGACTAAAAAACGGGGCCACTTTTGGTATTTTTTCCAGGGCTATTTTAAGTTCCCAGTCTTTTTTTTCAAAGAAGAAAACTATAACTCTCAGCATGTCCAGACTGATATTATAGGGCATACGTGGCCACTACATGGAAAAGGATATAAGAGGACCAAACTAGTGTTGAGCGTGGATATTCGAATCGCAAATTTTAATCGTGAATATCCCCACTTCGAGAATAGTGTTAAATATTCTAATCGCGAATTTATCGTGAATATATTACATTGCCGATTTTTCGCAATCAAGTAAATAGGGTTGTTCCATTTCAGACATTGGAGGCATATCTCTAGGATGTTCCCCCAATGTCTGATAGGTGTGGGTCCCACCTCTCGAACCCAAACCTATACTCAGAACGGAGCCCGCAAAGTCCTGGAGAGCGCACTGCGCGTGTTGGCCCTCCATTCATTCCTAGCAATATACCCCCAATGTCTGAGATGGGACAACACCTTTACCTTCTCCCACAGACAGCAAAGGAGCTCTGCCCACACTGCGACATCACACAGGTCCTTGCAGGTCCTTCACTACTTCTCTGCACTGCTGAGCTCTGTCTTAATGGGCAATGGGGTGAAATGAATTTAGCTGGGGTGGAATGAGCAAGACGAAAAGGCAGAGAGGCATATGATAGATCTCGGGGAAGTAGGAGAGAAAGTGGCTGTGGACCAAGGGCAGGGACTCTTACAGCATTTCAGGCAGATCAAATTGAGGGTATTTCAGTGTTCCTGGTTAAGCCCCATACCTCTGTTCAGTATTTGTTTGGCTTATTCACCTAGGAGCCATTCTGTAGCCAAAGATTGGTGGGGACTATAGGAAAGACAAGGGGGGATTTATCAAGGCTGCAGCAAATGAAAACTGCTCAGATGCCCATAGCAAACAAACAAATTCCACCTTTTATTTTTCAAAGCTCCTTTGGAAAATGAAAAGATCAATCTGATTGGCAAAAATCCTGCAGTAATACCATCAATATAAAAAGCCTGGACAACCCCTTAAACTTTCTTCTATCGTTTGAGTGAAAATGTACTTAGTGTTCTCCTTGCATGGCTAATAGGGCTTCTCACCATAAAAATAATGACACAACAATCAGATATAAGGTGCAAGCCCAGTCGCTGCTCCCAGAGCTGAATTAGAATCACATTATCAGGGCCAGACTAGATGTCCGGACCTGTCAACAACATTCAGGTAGGTGTTTCTTTACCTGTGGGGACATCCGCCTTACAAGTGAAGGGCTCCTACTAATGAAACAAATTGAGTCATTATAATGGATTCACTTATCCCTAATTTCAATGTTTGACTGGTGAGGGTCTAACTATTTGGGGCCCTCAGTGATGCCCAAAATAAAAGGTACCACAAGTTACTTCGGATGTTTGTTAGAACATTGAAATTTTCAACCCCAATTTCAGAAAGCCAACTCTTCACCCAACTGTCAACTAGTTGTCCACTCAACGCTTAATTCCATATGCATTGTCCCCACTGCAAGAGGGTAAAGTATGTATATTGTACGTTATGCACTCCACTGAGCATACTACAGAGCTAGCATCTAGCCAGGATGAGAGAGATATTTCAAACGCCTTGGTCAAGTTGCAATGAATGCACGGACTACTGGAAAGAGCCTCAGCTCTCTATTCTCCATATACAGCCTTGGGGAATTGCATATGTCACATATAAAGACTTCAGCTAATGTATACAGTGCCTGTGTGAACCACTTATGGATTTGTTGCATGAAACCTCGCTCGATCGTTGACTCAAGTTTTAAGGAACTCTGTCTTGCATGGCAAAATCACTAACACCAAGAGCACCCCTAAACATCATCAGGAAGGAGAAACCCAACATCAGGGAGTGCATGAAGACAAGAACAGATGCCCCATTCCTATCTCTGCACGGCCCAGGGGATGTCAGAACCATAAGTACTACAACTTCCATCTGGCCACACCCACATAAGCCCCATGCTGGCAATGGTCAACTACAATCTCAGAAAAGCTAGCCAACTCTCAAACCCAAACCTAGAGAGATTACTCTCTACTCAACACATCTATAGTTATACATATATAGGATAGACATCTCATGACAGTATATCATATCTTGGAATATGTAGAAGCATAAGGAAAGTTTATCTGTAATTTTCCGCTGTCAATGCAACCTAAAAGGGGTTGTCCAACTTCAGACTGTTATTTAAATAATCCCAAGCCCTCTTCTTGCCACCCCAACCAGCAAGACCTTTTGAGGGAAGCATACTCATTTAGGTATGCTCGATTTTAGCTCCCTGGGTTCATGGAGTCTTCAATGCATTTTGGTCCCCAGATGTAAACTTCCAGAATGGATGGGGTCACAGCCAATGACTTGTTGAAGTGGTAATAGGTCCTCCAAACGGTGTGTGACTCCCATCTATGCCGGAAGTTTACATGTGAGACTGAAGTGCAGTGAAGACTAATGTGGACCCAGGGAGTCGGTACTAGCAATGGGGAGAAGATAAGTATGCTTCGATTAACAGCTCCCAATGGGGGGTAATGATCTGAAGCTGGAAAAGCCTTTAACTTAAGTCTAAGCCAAACACTTCGACCAACTCTCAACCCAACTCTTTGGAGATCCAACCTCTGTTGATCAAAATTCTGGTCATCAGTTATTTTTATACGACAGTGACCCTTTAATGTTACATTTTTGGTCATCTGTGAATGAGATCCAATGATACTAATAAGCCTACCAAAGAAATGCCTGAAGACTCCTTGTTATTGAAATTTTAGACCAGCCTCCGGAGGGTTTAGGTACCAGTTGAATATTGGGAGAGATGGGAATTGTTTCAGCTCACCAAAAGACGTAAAGCCCCCTAAGACACTTTAGAGTACTTCTACTCAAATAAAGGACATACGTACGTCATTGTTCCCGGTCTTTGTTTCGATGGAATCACTTTTTACGCTAGGCATAGGGTAAATGTAGGTAATCCCCAGAGTGCAAAATATTTTCAGGGGTCCACTCAAAGAATAATGGTGGGAATTAATGTACCACATTGCCAAAAAATAGAGGAAAAAATAAATAAATCAGCTTGTTGGTCCAAAATCTGAACAGAGAAGCAGTAAACAATCCCAATGTGTTCCTTTACCTGGACACTTCCCCTCCCTCTACCTCGCTCCAGTGTCAGGACCTCTGTATGCGCTCTACATTAATTCATTGATATAAGTGCATCCTTAGGCAGATTTAGTTCTCTACTTTGCTTTTTTCCCCAAAACATATATAATTGCACTATATAAATGCAAAAAAATTCTCCAGCAGTATGTAATTTTCAAAGGATCGGAAGGATAATTGTACCTTGTTTTCATATGCTTATAGGAGAGGGCTGCTTACGTTCTCTGCTTCGAGCATGCTGGGATATACAATTACCTCTCCATAATTACACAGCTTGATGTGCCACGTTGAGTATTTTCCCTTTTATTAAGTACTCCTAATTATATTGTGTGTAATGGGCACTTTGCATGTACATTTTCAGATTACCTGTATGACTTTACATGAGCTTAACATGTGAACACAGAGGGAAGGCATGGCAGAACAAGAGGAGTTAAGGGTAAGGTCTAAAGCATATGACCATGTTTGGGCCATATGCACTATGGAACCACATTGAGCACCATGTTGTGGTTGCCCATTTCCAAAGCAAGGACTGAGTTTTTCGATTTGATATATAATTCGCAGGCTACAATTTTTTAAAAGCACTGCACAAACCTTCTCTCCATAATGCCATTTTTTTTTCATGAAAGCATATACGGTCCCACTGAAATGTGTTAGCTTCATATTTGAGCTCTATTGGATATGGATTTCAAATACAGTTGTGTACATACATGAGAACTTCTATGTAATGCAATGCTAAAGGTTCTAAATGGACATTACGGTAAATTGTCCCTGCCCTTCATATATTAGAAGGCTATAAAGAGTGTCTCTACCTCTGGAGGACCCAACATGACCAAGCATTAGACAGAAAGTGCATTGAATTAAATTGTCAATGTGTAATACCTCAATTCCCCTGCGGTGTCACTGCAGCACAATTGGACGCTGATGCTGGTCTCCCTCTTGATTGCAGCTGAACATTTCTGGTTCTAATCAGCTTATTGCTTAGGGGTTCTTCTTACCAGGGTGGACAACCTCTTAGTTTTTTGAGCCAATCAGTCCCACAACCCATACACAGCTGAACCCCACTGCACCAGAAGTAAACTAGAATTTGGTCTGAATTTTAGGAAACATTCGATTCGCCACAGAGCCAAATTTCCTCAAGCTTCGTGGTAATGAATCATTTTTCCTAAAATGGAGGCTGGAGTTGTCTTAGAAAGAACGGGAAAAAAAATACTCACCTCACCCACTTCCTTGCGCAGAGGCAGTCCGCTCCTCTCTGATCACTCTTGTTGATGTCATCATGCTCAGTGCAGGTCCTTCGGCAGATCTCTCAATCAAGAGAGGAGCGGACTGCCAAGTGCATGAGGAGATTTTTTTTTTTAAACCCAAAAGGCCATATTGCACTGGCGTATTACCGCTTTTAGCGGCCGCTAGGCGGGTGCACTTCTACCTAAGCGGCCGGCAAAAACGGTCCTATTGATTGATAGACTGAATGGGGTTTTAACATAGCGATTTGTGACAAAGTAATTCGTAACAAATTGAGTTTCTTGTCAAACTTTGGCAAAGCTGCAGAATAGAATTTTTCAAAACTTTGCTCATCTGTAAACAAAAAGGACTAAAAACATCAGATCAGTCAACAGCAGCTTGTTGACTGTTTCCTGCAAATTCTAGATATTATAAATAGCAGCTGCAAAGTAATGGCTATCTATGTAAAGCTTAGATCCACTGAGTCCCGGGGGAACTTATGAAGCCGTGTACAGAAGAGCCTCCTTCTATGACAGCCAAATGTCCGTATAAGACATATGGTCAAAGAACATTCCCTTTAATCAAAGGTGGATTTGTATATAGGATGCATTACATGTGTTCTGCTATTTTGTAATTTAAAAAAAATAATAAATTCAAGGCACCTTCCATGAATAAAAAGATGTAGGAAATAGAAATATTATCTTTTTCTCCATTAAATCAAATATTGCCCATTTGACTCCCCTCTGCTTTCCAGGGATATAAAACACCGCCATTTCCACAAAATATAGGCTTCAATCTCAGAAACAACACCACGGAAAGCATAAATACTCAGAAAAAGACTCCAAATAACCGGGAAATTGCTCCTTCCTCGCAGCCTGGGACGATTTTTCGTAGCCTGTTAATCACATTTGATACACACTGTTAGCTGGAAAACTTTATAGACTCCCGGGTTGTCAGAGTATTTTTTGCATCCCATGAAAGAGAAAAATGAGATCAAATCTTAATATCAGTCTTTTTCAATAACTTTTTTTCAGAAAATGATATATATTTTATTGGAATCATTTTCCTTTTCTGCCATCTGTCAGAACACTGGCGTTTGTTGCTTCCGCGCCATGGCTGTGAATGAATAATAGATGTGTACTTGTAGTCCAGTGCAGTGTGAAAAATTATGCATGCAAAATGGTTGGGATTTCATCAAATGCTCGATATTTGCTTTTGAAGATCTCCTGGCATCACTGCCACTCGTTTTACTGGCGTATTCACGCTTTTTAAAATAGAAAGGCTTTATTTTGTATTATCTGTTATAAAAGCATTTTTTTTTATTTATTTTATTTTATAAATTTTTAAAATGTGGTATTCATTTTCCTATTTGCCATATTCATTTGTTATACTAGCAATTTCTATGTACCCTATTTTTCTGGCTATAAGATGGACTGGATTATGAGACGCACCTAGGATTTGGAGGAGGAAAATAAGAAGAAAACCTCCATGAGCATCAGATCAGCCCCCCCATTAGCCTCAGATCAGACCTCATGAGCCTCAGATCAGACCCCATTAACCTCAGATCCGACCCCATCAGCCTCAGATTAACCCCCGCATCAGCCTCAGATCATACCCCATCAGCCTCAGAACAGACCCCATCAGCCTCAGATCAGACCCCAACAGCCTCATATCAGAACCCATCAGCCTCAGATCATACCCCATCAGCTCCATAACAGAACCCATCAGCCTCAGAACAGACCCAATCAACCTCAAAACAGACCCCCTCAGCCTCAAATCAGACCCCATCAGCCCAAGAACAGACCCCATAAGCCTCAGATTGGACCCCATCAGCCTCAGATCAGACCCCATCAGCTTCAGAACAGACCCAATCAACCTCAAAAAAGACCCCGTCAGCCTCAAATCAGACCCCATCAGCCCAAGAACAGACCCCATAAGCCTCAGATCGGACCCCATCAGCCTCAGATCGGACCCCATCAGCCTCAGATCAGACCCCATCAGCCTCAGAACAGACCCCATCAGTCTCAGATCAGACCCCAACAGCCTCATATCAAACCCCATCAGCCTCAGATCAGACCCCATCAGCCTCAGATTAGACCTCCATCAGCCTCAGATCAGACCTCAATCAGACCTCAGATGAGACATTAAATAAAATAGACTTACCTTGCTCGCTCTGAATGGCGAGGTCAATCACCGCTCCCTTTTCTTCTTCCGGCCCATACATAGCATCAGGTCATAGTGTGCGCCTACGTACAGTAAGTCCTGACGCTGTATGCCATCAGGATGCAGTGTAGAGCGGGGCCCAGATGAAGATCAGGAAGGGTGAGTACTGCGCAGCGCTTGCCTCACCCCTCCCATGCCTCCCGCATGCCGTTGACTGCTTCCATCAAGGAAGCGGTGATTAGCGTTCGGACTATAAGACGCACTGCTACTTTTCCCTCAGTTTTTAGGGAAAAAAGTGCATCTTATAATCTGAAAAATATGGTAACTTTATTTTTGTCATATTTTATTATTTTTCATTTTAGTATATTTTATTTTATTATAATTTATTTTTTTATAAAAATTATTTTGAATTTCATGTATTTTAAGTACTATTTTAAGGACCATATTAGGAATTTATTTTATTCAGCATTTTCTATTTAATTTTTATTTTGTCATTTTTTTAAATGTACTTTTTCTTAGAGTTTTTATTATAAATCTCTAATGCATCTTTTAATGTATCTTTGCTGTGTTAGAAATCAGCTCGTCATGTCCTGACTTGGGCTTGTGCTTAGGTACAGCAGCCAATCTGAACAAGAGGAGCTTCAGTCTAGAACCTTGGATGAAGCAATAAATGGTAAGTACAACCCAAATGAATAATCATAGACGTTCCTTTACCCAAAGTCTATAACTTTATATCTAGTAACTGCATACAACCAGAAGGTCTAGTTTTTGGACGGAGTTAAGTTGCAGTCGCACCGTAGTTTGGGTGAGAAGTGCAGAAATTGATCATTACTGTAGTTTCACAGTTAGACTTTGCTGTGCTCAGAAAATCCTCTGAATCTTGAGACTTAGCTGGCGGTCTATCACCTTTCTGATACATGGGTCAGTGTCAGGCGGCAGTTACATCAGTCAGAGCTTGTTCCACCTACATATGAATATATTACCCCATATAATAACTCTCCAGTGTTGGCAGATTGATCTGTGATTTAATTAACCTTTAGATCCCCCCTCCCCCACACGCAGAAAGCTTCAATGCGCCAGAAAAAAGACTTTTCCTTCAACTTTGTGAAGTTTTCTAGCAGACAATTTTAGAGATTGACCTTTTGTCCCATGAAACAAGCCTCCCCTTAGTACCATCTGCTGAGGTGGCTCTGTCATGTATATCCAATGTACATCTCAAGATGGACAAGTGCAGTTTCTTCTTCATATTCAAAAAAAGGGTGGATGATTTTCTGGATATAATTTACCAGCCATAGTATATACATAATACCGGCCATAGTATATTCATAATACCAGCTATAGTACAGACATACTGTAGTACCAGCCGTATTACATACATAATACCGGCCATAGTATATACATAATACCGGCCATAGTATATACATAATACCAGCTATAGTACAGACATACTGTAGTACCAGCCGTAGTACATACATAATACCGGCCATAGTATATACATAATACAGGCCATAGTATATACATAATACCAACCATAATGCATACATAGTACCAGTCACAGTGCACACATAGTAACAGCTGTAGTATATATATATATATATTGTGGGGATTCGCTCTGGTAGGCAGCTTAGCCATGCAGTATAGAGGCAATCACAAAGTCTTTAACTTAAATAGTTCCGTGTTTATTCACACAGAAGGCAAAACAAAATAACAGTTCGCAGTCTTGGTGTTTGTTCACACCATGGAAAGTCCACAGAACACAAACATTCACCTTGTTAGCAGTTTTACATCAGCGGTCCCCAGCAGGCTTTAGAGGCCTGTTTTGCAGCATGCGGCTCTCTTCAGATTCCAAACCACAGAGACTCCACAGCTTCACTGTGAGATGGAGGATAATCCACACCACCTGATTAATGGTGACTGCTTTTTAGAAGTCTCCCAATACCCAGCCTGGAACGTGGGGAGTAGCCACCCACCCAGCGCTTTACAGCCATACTAAACATCTGAAGTGTCAGACTGCAAAGCAATAATGACACTTCAGGGGAAAAAAACAGCTCTTACCTCACTGAGGACAGGAACCTATGTAACATGTACCGACCATCAATGATGGCCCCTTGTTCCTTCCTACTATATATATATATATATATCACCAGCAATAGTACATACAGCTGAATAGCTAATCTGCCAAGTTACTGATAATTGTGTCTTTTAGCAGCTTTGGAAAGCTGGGTGGCATGGGGAGGTACGCTGGTGATCACTATACATATATAGTATATACTCACTGTTGTCCTGATATTATACTTATAGGTATAGTGCACAGTATACAGAATGTATGTACCAAGTGTGGCCTCCATTATATCTCAACTTTCCCAGACTCCTGATCTCTAAATCTGCCTAGTTGTGTAATGATAAATCCTTCATACAGCTAGACCAACCCGCCACTCAGGGTTCTGGAAAAGCTGGGTGCTGTAGAGCTGCATTGGTGACAACAGATTATGTGGCCCTGGCACTATTGGACAGAATCACACAATATATCAGGACGGCATTGTGTATTTTATAGAACCAATATGACCCATCACCACCCACAGAGGTTGTTACCCAGCTTTCCCAGACTGCAGAATGCCAGATCAGCCTGATAAACTGGTAAATCCCCAGTAGTGTAGAATACCTAGTCAAGAGCCTGGAAAAGCTGAGTAACAATCGCTGTGACAAATCCTCAGCCTCAGGTGAATGCTATAAAAAAAATATATAAATGCCAAAACAGCCATTTTTTGTCACCTTGCCTCGCAAAAAGTGTAATACCAAGTGATCAAAAAGTGTTATGTACCCCAAAATGGTACCAATCAAACCATCACCTCATCATGCAAAAAATGAGCCCCCACATAAGACAATCACTTAAAAAATAAAAACCAATGGCACCCATAAACCTATCCATCAAAATCTGCACTGCAAAAGCCATATGGCGCTCCTTCCCTTCTGAGTCCTGCCATGTGCCCCCACAGCAGTTTACCACTACATATGGGGTGTTGCCATATTCAGGAGAAAATGGGTAACAAATTATGGGGTGCTTTTTCTCCTGGTACCCCTTGTGAAAATGAAAAATTTGGGGCTAAAGCAACATTTTATTGGAAGAAACAAAACTTTTCATTTTTACAGCAAAGTGTTTCCAAATTTCGTAAAAAACGCTTAGGGAGTCAAAGTGCTCAGTACCCCCCTAATATATTCTTTAAGGGGTGTAGTTTCCAAAATAGGGTCCCTTTTTGAGGATTTCCACTGTAGGGGTACATCAAGGTCTCTTCAAATGCAAACTAGTGCCTAAAAACCATTCTAGCAAAATTTGCCTCCAAAATCCATATGGCGCTCCTTTCCTTCTGACCACTGCCATGTGCCTATAGAGCAGTTTACTGCCACATATGGGGTATTTCTGTAAACTGCAGAATCAGGGTAATATATATAGAGGTTTATTTTGCTGTTAACCCTTGCTGTGTTGCAAGATAAAATTGATTAACTTAAAAATTTTTCCAAAAAAGTGACATTTTTTAATTTCACCTCCATTTTCCTTTAATTCTTGTGGAACATATCAAAAGTTAACAAAGTTTGTAACATCAGTTTTAAATAATTTGAGAGGTGTAGTTTCTAAAAAGGGGTCATTTATGGGTGGTTTCCATTACGTAAGCCCCTCAAAATCACTTTATAACTGAATTGGTGCTTAAAAAAATGGCTTTGGAAATTTAGTTGAAAATTTGAAAAATTGCTTCTAAACTTCTAAGCCTTCTAACATCCTAAAATTTTTTAATGACATTTACAAAATTATGCCATCATAAAGCAGACATATGGGGAATGTTGATTGACAACTATTTTATGAGGTATTACTATCTGTGTTAAAAGTAGAGAAATTGAAATTTAGAAAATTGTGAAATTTTCCAAATGTTTGGTAAATTTTGGATTATTTTATAAATAAAGGTGAAATATATTGACTCAAATTTACCACTATCATGAAGTACAATGTGTCAGTAGAAAACAGTCTCAGAATGGCTTGGATAAGTAAAAGCGTTCCAAAGTTATTACCACATAAAGTGATACATGTCAGATTTGCAAAAATCAGCCTGGGATTTAAGGTGAAAAGTGGCCCGGTACTGAAAGGGTCAATCCATGTCTCCAACACTGATGAATGTCAAATTTGCCTAGCTAGACAGTGAAAAGTCCTTCCTGGCTATATGGTCAAACCTGGGTGGCACTTTCTGTAATGGCAGTGCCCTGCACAAATACAGGCGAGGTTTTGTAAGATGCTGATGAAGTTTTGCAGCTTCCACCTCTTTCATATACCTCTGGATGTCTATTGAAGGGATCCTGTTTGCCTGTGATGTCCGGCTAGTGCACACAGCCGGTCTCCAGCCAAAGATGGAGAAGCAGGGAGTAATAAGGCACATGTTCCTGAGCAGGTTATGCTTCTTTTTTCTTGTTTTTTTCAGGATTTAGTGTCCCTTTAACTCTCTCAGTCAGGCTATCAATCAGGGAAAGGGGGTAGGTGATCCAAATAAAGCATCACACAATATGTTATTCTGTATTCTGCAGACATCTTTATCTAAGCCTATCAGGAGAATAATAGTGCTGTCATACTTTTATGCCAATTCTACACCTACAATTGTCACGAGGATTACTTTTTTAGATCACATCTTCTCCTCAAAGCAACAATGAACTGACCTATTTATATAGAAGGTCTTGTCATTTGTCGTGACTTAAGGACAATTGTTTGTATTTCATTTTCAATGCCATAATATTACTAAAAGAAAAAAGAAAAAAACACCAAAATCAAAGAGATTAAAAAAATACTCCTGTCAAGTTTTACTTTTTAATGTAGTTATTTTAGTAAGTTTTTGTACATCCGAAAAAATACAGTTTAATCAGGGCATCAATAGATATGGTAGTAGATGCTAGTAGGAATACAAAACGAGAAGGTGGACCACTTGCTCTTAGCCTACCTGGACGTGGAGTCTAAGACCAGCAGTACACGAATAGACAGCTACTGACTATACACATACACTTCAGCTCAGTCGAGCATGCAAGTATTCTCAGTAGAAAAAGGGGAGAAAGCAGCTCTCAGACTCCTATGTCAGCAGTTTATCTCAACAAATACCAACAATATTAAGCTGTTGAAATACAACAAGTCCCACAAAATCTGCCATTGCAGGAGAAGGTTTGATACACATTAGATGGTTGGCTGCTCCCACGAAAATCAGGAACAAAGGACCAAGAATGTTGAAATGCCCCAAGCCCTTCTATTCTCTTATATCTGTCATTGTGGAAAGTCAAGTCTTTTTTATACATGTTAGACAGTTGGCCACTCCTGCCACCTTTGGGGTTAGACAACATTCCACTAATGTGTATGTCCAACTTAACGTAACGTAATCCCTGGTGGATGCCAGGGAACCCTGGGTTCCAGGGTGAGCAACAACAACAGGGTCTCATAGCGCAATCCAGGAGTAAACTGATCAATTTGTTATATGGTCTGTGTAGAACACGTGTGTTATTTGCCCTCAAACGCCAAACTGAACAGGCACATTTTGAGTCTGAAAATCTTTTCTGAGTGAAAATCTATGGCAAACTAGGTATACATGCAGCATGCTTGCCAAGGCCAAGGTGGGTAGACTAGGGACAATTATAATGTGTAATGTCCACGCTCATACTGGTTCCAGGAGTATGAAGAAAATCTACAAACTTGGAGTTCCAGCCCAGTAGATATTGTATACTTCCAATTTTCTTTTCTTATCGAGAGACCTCTAAAAGATCAACTAAAACTTTTCCAGTCCATTCTTTGGCATACTGTAGTTAAGAAGAGGAACTCAATAGCTGGCCCAGCAGGGCTAATACTTAGTCTACTCAAAAGCTTCTCTATCTCGAAATTCATCATTGGGGAGCAAAGAAGATGAACATCTCAAGAATGGATCCACTGTAGATGAATGAGGCTTTCTATTAAGACATTATCGACTTGTGTCAAAACCAAATACATCAATAAACTGTCTGCATGTCTTGTGGATGTTCAAGGGCCAACCATGATCAATCATAAGAAATGATGTTGACCAAGTCAAGAGAGAATATTGAGAGCCTTATGGTTTGCAGTGCCGTTTTATAACATTTTATACTCTGGTATTGTGGGTCAGAAAGGTTAAACCAAAAAAGGATTTACTTTTAGTGTTTCTATGTCGAGAGTGAGATTATTTGGCACAAGTGGCTCGATCATCTTCTTAAGTCAATAAACCCTTGCAAAGATATTCTTCTTCACTATTCATAACTCACTGAGAAAATTATCAGGTTATTTCCACCCTTCAAGGTAAAACCTCCTTAAGGCACAAGATTCTTATAACTTCTTTGTCGCAGATACTTATGTGGACCAGAATTTCCCATCTCTCCAGCACAATAACAATTTCTTAAAGACGTCAATAATACTGTTATGAGCCTCCACTAATGTTAAGACCACGCTGTACGTCAAGATGTTAGTGCGGGTATTCAGCAACATAAACTGATTATTATCCACTAAGAGTCTCTACAGACATGGCTCCCGGCCAAAAGCTGTACACAAGTTGGCAGACATATTAGAGATTTTATTAAAATATGTAATAATAATAAAAATTATTCATTCATAAGAATGTAGAGCGATCACTCAGTCATTACATACAGTGGCTGGTGGGTATGATAGGGTGTCGTGCTCTGGAGACAGGTGGGTGAGAAAAGATGTTATACAGTAGAGATTGGTAGGTGAGGGAGGATCTCATACAGCAGAGAATGGTGGGTGAGGGAGGATGTCGTACAGCAGAGGATGGTTGGTGAGGGAGGATCTCATACAGCAGAGAATGGTGGGTGAGGAAGGATGTCGTACAGCAGAGGATGGTTGGTAGAGAGGATCTCATACAGTAGAAAATGGTGGGTGGAGGAGGATCTAATACAGTAGAGGAAGGTGGGTGAGGGAGGATCTGATACACCAGAGACCGGTGGGTGAGGAAGGTACTGATACACCAGAGGAAGGTGGTTGAGGGAGGATCTGATACAACAGAGGCTGGTGGGTGATGGAGGATCTGATACACCAGAGGAAGGTGGTTGAGGGAGGATGTTGTAGAGCAGAGGCTGGCAGGTGAGGAAGAATTTGTACAGCAGAGGATAGTGGGTGAGAGAGAATGTGGTACAGCAGAGGGTGGTGGGAGAGGGAGTATATCATACAGAAAAGGATGGTGGGAGGTTTAGTGAAGTTGAGGTGAAGGAGGTTTGGTTTGAAGACTCTCTGGGTTTTCAAACCAAACAAATATTATTTAGATTGACATCAGAGCTTGGTGCATCATGGAGATTACCAAGTAACGGAGACTGGTGTATTATGCAGATTACCATTTGCAGAAGACTGGTGTATCATGGAGATTACCATGTAGTGGAGATTGGTGTATCATAGGTTTATCATGTACAAGAGATTGGCATGTCATGATTACCACCTATAGGAGATTGGTATATCATAAAGACATGTGCCAGAGATTGGTATATCATGGAGATTACCATGTATAGAAGATTGGTATGTCATGGAGATTACCAAATACATGAGATCAGTGCATCATGGAGATTACCATGTAGAGCCAATTGGTGTATGATGAAGATTACTATGTATCGTAGATTGGGACATTATGGGGTTGTGGACCAGAGGTTGGCATGATATGGAGGACCTGGCATGTTGTTTAGAATTTTTTCATGTTCTGGTCTATCAAACACATCTATGTATATGAAAAAACTTGCCCTGTAATTCATGAGTAACAAACCAGACATGTTCCACCTTGAACATACGAGGTCCTGTAAGCAGCAAATGACAGCACACACCAGGGAGGACAAGACTTAGCAGCCAGGAACAACCCCATACATGAAATTACAAGTCTGTTACAAGACCCCACGTCCCCAGGAGAAGCCCCCGGCCTTCCTGAGTGTTTTATATCAGCATGGGTCTAACTAGATGATGTGGAGACAGAGGCTGCGTCTGGTTATAAATAAATTATAAATACAATGAAAGAGGCTGAAAAAGCCGGGACAATAACCGGCACTAGAAAATCAGCACGAAGACATAAGGAGATTATGGGATTAACATCGCCGGAATATCTGTATGCTTTACAGGAACCGTTACCTCCCCGGAGCTGAAGACTGAACAGAGGGCATATTGTACCCACCCACCGCAGTGCACTTCATTTCATTACACAGTGTGTGTGTATAGGTGTGTGGATGTATATATATATATATGTGTATATATATGTGTGTATACTATAGATGTGTGTATGTGTGTATATCCACCAATGAGGCCAGGTGAGGCAATCGCCTCAGGCAGCACCAGGTAGGGGCAAGAGAGGGGCAGCCGACGGGCCATGGGCAATGAATGCTTTTTTGTGGCAAAGGAGTAGTTTAAGAAATTGGCCTTGGGGGGTGGGCGCCATTTCAGTTTTCGCCTCAGGCAGCAGAAAGGCTAGGTGCAACCCTGTGTATATGTGTGTGTATGTATGTATACTATAGATGTGTATATGTGTGTGTGTGTGTATGTATACTATAGATGTGTGTATGTGTATGTATGTATACTATAGATGTGTATATGTGTGTGTGTATGTATACTATAGATGTGTATATGTGTGTGTGTATGTATGTATGTATACCATAGATGTGTATATGTGTGTGTGTGTGTATGTATACTATAGATGTGTATATGTGTGTATGTATGTATACTATAGATGTGTGTATGTGTGTATGTATGTATACTAAAGATGTGTATATGTGTGTGTGTATGTATACTATAGATGTGTATATGTGTGTGTGTATGTATGTATACTATAGATGTGTGTATGTATGTATACTATAGATGTGTGTATGTATGTATACTATAGATGTGTATATGTGTGTGTGTATGTATGTATACTATAGATGTGTATATGTATGTATACTATAGATGTGTATATGTGTATGTATGTATACTATAGATGTGTATATGTGTATGTATGTATACTATAGATGTGTATATGTGTGTATGTATGTATACTATAGATGTGTATATGTGTGTGTGTATGTATACTATAGATGTGTATATGTGTGTGTGTGTATGTATACTATAGATGTGTATATGTGTGTGTGTGTATGTATGTATACCATAGATGTGTATGTGTGTGTGTGTGTGTATGTATAATATAGATGTGTATATGTGTGTATGTATGTATACTATAGATGTGTATATGTGTGTGTGTATGTATACTATAGATGTGTATATGTGTGTGTGTATGTATGTATACCATAGATGTGTATATGTGTGTGTATGTATGTATACTATAGATGTGTATATGTGTGTATGTATGTATACTATAGATGTGTATATGTGTGTGTGTATGTATACTATAGATGTGTATATGTGTGTGTGTATGTATGTATACTATAGATGTGTATATGTGTGTATGTATGTATACTATAGATGTGTATATGTGTGTGTGTATGTATACTATAGATGTGTATATGTGTGTGTGTATGTATGTATACTATAGATGTGTATATGTATGTATACTATAGATGTGTATATGTGTATGTATGTATACTATAGATGTGTATATGTGTGTGTGTATGTATGTATACTATAGATGTGTATATGTGTGTATGTAAGTATACTATAGATGTGTGTATATGTGTATGTATGTATACTATAGATGTGTGTATGTGTGTGTGTATGTATGTATACTATAGATGCGTGTATGTATGTATACTATAGATGTGTATATGTGTGTGTGTGTATGTATACTATAGATGTGTGTATGTGTGTATGTATGTATACTATAGATGTGTGTATGTGTGTATGTATACTATAGATGTGTGTATGTATGTATACTATAGATGTGTATATGTGTGTGTATGTATGTATACTATAGATGTGTATATGTGTGTATGTATGTATACTATAGATGTGTGTATGTGTATGTATGTATACTATAGATGTGTGTATGTATGTATACTATAGATGTGTATATGTGTGTGTATGTATGTATACTATAGATGTGTGTATATGTGTATGTATGTATACTATAGATGTGTGTATGTATGTATACTATAGATGTGTGTATGTATGTATACTATAGATGTGTATATGTGTGTGTGTATGTATGTATACTATAGATGTGTGTATGTATGTATGTATACTATAGATGTGTGTATGTATGTATGTATACTATAGATGTATGTATGTATGTATACTACAGATGTGTGTATGTATGTATGTATGTATACTATAGATGTGTGTATGTGTATGTATGTATACTATAGATGTGTATATGTGTGTGTGTATGTATACTATAGATGTGTATATGTGTGTGTGTATGTATACTATAGATGTGTGTATGTGTATGTATGTATACTATAGATGTGTGCATGTGTGTATGTATGTATACTATAGATGTGTATATGTGTGTATGTATGTATACTATAGATGTGTATATGTGTGTATGTATGTATACTATAGATGTGTGTATATGTGTATGTATGTATACTATAGATGTGTATATGTGTGTATGTATGTATACTATAGATGTGTATATGTGTGTGTATGTATACTATAGATGTGTATATGTGTGTGTGTATGTATACTATAGATGTGTATATGTGTGTGTGTATGTATGTATACCATAGATGTGTGTATGTATGTATGTATACTATAGATGTGTATATGTGTGTATGTATGTATACTATAGATGTGTATATGTGTGTGTGTATGTATGTATACTATAGATGTGTATATGTGTGTATGTATGTATACTATAGATGTGTATATGTGTGTGTGTATGTATACTATAGATGTGTATATGTGTGTGTGTATGTATGTATACTATAGATGTGTATATGTATGTATACTATAGATGTGTATATGTGTATGTATGTATACTATAGATGTGTATATGTGTGTGTGTATGTATGTATACTATAGATGTGTATATGTGTGTATGTATGTATACTATAGATGTGTGTATATGTGTATGTATGTATACTATAGATGTGTGTATGTGTGTGTGTATGTATGTATACTATAGATGCGTGTATGTATGTATACTATAGATGTGTATATGTGTGTGTATGTATGTATACTATAGATGTGTGTATGTGTGTATGTATGTATACTATAGATGTGTGTATGTGTGTATGTATGTATACTATAGATGTGTGTATGCATGTATACTATAGATGTGTATATGTGTGTGTATGTATGTATACTATAGATGTGTATATGTGTGTATGTATGTATACTATAGATGTGTGTATGTATGTATACTATAGATGTGTGTATGTATGTATACTATAGATGTGTATATGTGTGTGTATGTATGTATACTATAGATGTGTGTATATGTGTATGTATGTATACTATAGATGTGTGTATGTATGTATACTATAGATGTGTGTATGTATGTATACTATAGATGTGTATATGTGTGTGTGTATGTATGTATACTATAGATGTGTGTATGTATGTATGTATACTATAGATGTGTGTATGTATGTATACTATAGATGTATGTATGTATGTATACTATAGATGTGTGTATGTATGTATGTATACTATAGATGTGTGTATGTGTATGTATGTATACTATAGATGTGTATATGTGTGTGTGTATGTATACTATAGATGTGTATATGTGTGTGTGTATGTATACTATAGATGTGTGTATGTTTATGTATGTATACTATAGATGTGTGTATGTGTGTATGTATACTATAGATGTGTATATGTGTGTGTGTATGTATACTATAGATGTGTATATGTGTGTATGTATGTATACTATAGATGTGTGTATATGTGTATGTATGTATACTATAGATGTGTATATGTGTGTGTGTATGTATACTATAGATGTGTATATGTGTGTGTGTATGTATACTATAGATGTGTGTATGTGTATGTATGTATACTATAGATGTGTGTATGTGTGTATGTATACTATAGATGTGTATATGTGTGTGTGTATGTATACTATAGATGTGTATATGTGTGTGTGTATGTATACTATAGATGTGTGTATGTGTATGTATGTATACTATAGATGTGTGTATGTGTGTATGTATACTATAGATGTGTATATGTGTGTATGTATGTATACTATAGATGTGTATATGTGTGTATGTATGTATACTATAGATGTGTGTATATGTATGTATACTATAGATGTGTATATGTGTGTATGTATGTATACTATAGATGTGTATATGTGTGTGTATGTATACTATAGATGTGTATATGTGTGTATGTATGTATACTATAGATGTGTGTATATGTGTATGTATGTATACTATAGATGTGTATATGTGTGTGTGTATGTATGTATACTATAGATGTGTGTATATGTGTATGTATGTATACTATAGATGTGTATATGTGGGTGGGGGGTGTCATTAGATATAATGATGAATGCTATCAGTGTATCAGACAGAGTTTCTTAGCTCTCCTCTTACCTTCTGTCTGGAGATGCTGCTCTGCTCCTGTGCTATACACTGCAGCTCGTCTTGCTTTGAATGGCTGCTGTCTATAGGCACAAGCCCCCACAATGTCACTAGTAAGTCAGAGCAGGAGGTGATATCCATCACAGATAACAGCATGAAGGGCAAGATGTCTGGATATTGGAGCCAAGTGCCTGGAGATTCGTTATTTTAGCCAATAGAAACCATTGCCACTTAAGGGGAACCTTAGTGAGTACAGCTCCGGAGTATAATACAGGATGATCCGTACAGGATAAGTAATGTACTGTATGTACTCAGTGACTCCTCCAGCAGAATAGTGAGTGCAGCTTTGGAGTATAATACAGGATGTAACTCAGGGTCAGTACAGGATAAGTAATGAAATGTATGTACACAGTGACTCCTCCAGCAGAATAGTGAGTGCAGCTCTGGAGTATAATACAGGATGTAACTCAGGATCAGTACAGGATAAGTAATGTATGTAGACAGTGAATCCACCAGCAGAATAGTGAGTGCAGCTCTGGAGTATAATACAGGATGTAACTCAGGATCAGTACAGGATAAGTAATGTAATGTATGTACACAGTGACTGCACCAGCAGAATAGTGAGTGCAGCTCTGGAGTATAATACAGGATGTAACTCAGGATCAGTACAGGATAAGTAATGTATGTATGTACACAGTGACTCCACCAGCAGAATAGTGAGTGCAGCTTTGGAGTATAATACAGGATGTAACTCAGGATCAGTACAGGATAAGTAATGTAATGTATGTACACAGTGACTCCACTAGCAGAATAGTGAGTGCAGCTCTGGAGTATAATACAGGCTGTAATTCAGGATCAGTACAGGATAAGTAATGTAATGTATGTACACAGTGACTGCACCAGCAGAATAGTGAGTGCAGCTCTGGAGTATAATACAGGATGTAACTCAGGGTCAGTACAGGATAAGTAATGTAATGTATGTACACAGTGACTGCACCAGCAGAATAGTGAGTGCAGCTCTGGAGTATAATACAGGATGTAATTCAGGATCAGTACAGGATAAGTAATGTAATGTATGTACACAGTGACTGCATCAGCAGAATAGTGAGTGCAGCTCTTGAGTATAATACAGGATGTAACTCAGGACCAGTACAGGATAAGTAATGTAATGTATGTACACAGTGACTCCACCAGCAGAATAGTGAGTGCAGCTCTGGAGTATAATACAGGATGTAACTCAGGATGTGTACAGGATAAGTAATACAATGTATGTACACAGTGACTGCACCAGCAGAATAGTGAGTGCAGCTCTGGAGTATAATACAGGATGTAACTCAGGATCAGTACAGGATAAGTAATGTAATGTATGTACACAGTGACTCCTCCAGCAGAATAGTGAGTGCAGCTCTGGAGTATAATACAGGATGTAACTCAGGATCAGTACAGGATAAGTAATGTAATGTATGTACACAGTGACTCCACCAGCAGAATAGTGAGTGCAGCTCTGGAGTATAATACAGGATGTAACTCAGGGTCAGTACAGGATAAGTAATGTAATGTATGTACACAGTGACTGCACCAGCAGAATAGTGAGTGCAGCTCTGGAGTATAATACAGGATGTAACTCCGGGTCAGTATACGATAAGTAATGTAATGTATGTACACAGTGACTGCACCAGCAGAATAGTGAGTGCAGCTCTGGAGTATAATACAGGATGTAACTCAGGACCAGTACAGGATAAGTAATGTAATGTATGTACACAGTGACTCCACCAGCAGAATAGTGAGTGCAGCTCTGGAGTATAATACAGGATGTAACTCAGGATCAGTACAGGATAAGTAATGTAATGTATGTACACAGTGACTCCACCAGCAGAATAGTGAGTGCAGCTCTGGAGTATAATACAGGATGTAACTCAGGATCAGTACAGGATAAGTAATGTAATGTATGTACACAGTGACTGCGCCAGCAGAATAGTGAGTGCAGCTCTAAAGTATAATACAGGATGTAACTCGGGATCTGTACAGGATAAGTAATGTATGTACACAGTGATTCCACCAGCAGAATAGTGAGTGCAGCTCTGGAGGATAATACAGGATGTAACTCAGGATCAGTACAGGATAAGTAATGTAATGTATGTACACAGTGACTCCACCAGCAGAATAGTGAGTGCAGCTCTGGAGTATAATACAGGATGTAACTCAGGATCAGTACAGGATAAGTAATGTAATGTATGTACACAGTGACTGCACCAGCAGAATAGTGAGTGCAGCTCTGGAGGATAATACAGGATGTAACTCAGGATCAGTACAGGATAAGTAATGTAATGTATGTGCACAGTGACTCCACCAGCAGAATAGTGAGTGCAGCTCTGGAGTATAATACAGGAAGTAACTCAGGATCAGTACAGGATAAGTAATGTAATGTACGTACACAGTGACTGCACCAGCAGAATAGTGAGTGCAGCTCTGGAGGATAATACAGGATGTAACTCAGGATCAGTACAGGATAAGTAATGTAATGTATGTGCACAGTGACTCCACCAGCAGAATAGTGAGTGCAGCTCTGGAGTATAATACAGGAAGTAACTCAGGATCAGTACAGGATAAGTAATGTAATGTATGTACACAGTGACTCCACTAGCAGAATAGTGAGTGCAGCTCTGGAGTATAATACAGGCTGTAACTCAGGGTCAGTACAGGATAAGTAATGTAATGTATGTACACAGTGACTCCACTAGCAGAATAGTGAGTGCAGCTCTGGAGTATAATACAGGATGTAACTCAGGGTCAGTACAGGATAAGTAATGTAATGTATGTACACAGTGACTGCACCAGCAGAATAGTGAGTGCAGCTCTGGAGTATAATACAGGATGTAACTCAGGGTCAGTACAGGATAAGTAATGTAATGTATGTACACAGTGACTGCACCAGCAGAATAGTGAGTGCAGCTCTGGAGTATAATACAGGATGTAATTCAGGATCAGTACAGGATAAGTAATGTAATGTATGTACACAGTGACTGCATCAGCAGAATAGTGAGTGCAGCTCTTGAGTATAATACAGGATGTAACTCAGGACCAGTACAGGATAAGTAATGTAATGTATGTACACAGTGACTCCACCAGCAGAATAGTGAGTGCAGCTCTGGAGTATAATACAGGATGTAACTCAGGATGTGTATAGGATAAGTAATACAATGTATGTACACAGTGACTGCACCAGCAGAATAGTGAGTGCAGCTCTGGAGTATAATACAGGATGTAACTCAGGATCAGTACAGGATAAGTAATGTAATGTATGTACACAGTGACTCCTCCAGCAGAATAGTGAGTGCAGCTCTGGAGTATAATACAGGATGTAACTCAGGATCAGTACAGGATAAGTAATGTAATGTATGTACACAGTGACTCCACCAGCAGAATAGTGAGTGCAGCTCTGGAGTATAATACAGGATGTAACTCAGGGTCAGTACAGGATAAGTAATGTAATGTATGTACACAGTGACTGCACCAGCAGAATAGTGAGTGCAGCTCTGGAGTATAATACAGGATGTAACTCCGGGTCAGTATACGATAAGTAATGTAATGTATGTACACAGTGACTGCACCAGCAGAATAGTGAGTGCAGCTCTGGAGTATAATACAGGATGTAACTCAGGACCAGTACAGGATAAGTAATGTAATGTATGTACACAGTGACTCCACCAGCAGAATAGTGAGTGCAGCTCTGGAGTATAATACAGGATGTAACTCAGGATCAGTACAGGATAAGTAATGTAATGTATGTACACAGTGACTCCACTAGCAGAATAGTGAGTGCAGCTCTGGAGTATAATACAGGATGTAACTCAGGATCAGTACAGGATAAGTAATGTAATGTATGTACACAGTGACTGCGCCAGCAGAATAGTGAGTGCAGCTCTAAAGTATAATACAGGATGTAACTCGGGATCTGTACAGGATAAGTAATGTATGTAGACAGTGAATCCACCAGCAGAATAGTGAGTGCAGCTCTGGAGGATAATACAGGATGTAACTCAGGATCAGTACAGGATAAGTAATGTAATGTATGTACACAGTGACTCCACCAGCAGAATAGTGAGTGCAGCTCTGGAGTATAATACAGGATGTAACTCAGGATCAGTACAGGATAAGTAATGTAATGTATGTACACAGTGACTGCACCAGCAGAATAGTGAGTGCAGCTCTGGAGGATAATACAGGATGTAACTCAGGATCAGTACAGGATAAGTAATGTAATGTATGTGCACAGTGACTCCACCAGCAGAATAGTGAGTGCAGCTCTGGAGTATAATACAGGAAGTAACTCAGGATCAGTACAGGATAAGTAATGTAATGTACGTACACAGTGGCTGCACCAGCAGAATAGTGAGTGCAGCTCTGGAGGATAATACAGGATGTAACTCAGGATCAGTACAGGATAAGTAATGTAATGTATGTGCACAGTGACTCCACCAGCAGAATAGTGAGTGCAGCTCTGGAGTATAATACAGGAAGTAACTCAGGATCAGTACAGGATAAGTAATGTAATGTATGTGCACAGTGACTCCACCAGCAGAATAGTGAGTGCAGCTCTGGAGTATAATACTGGAAGTACAGGATAAGTAATACATATATAAAGTGACAATAATTTATATACAGTATATTATATATTATATAAATTATGTATGTATTCATATCCATATATTATTTATGTGAGTCTGTGAATTGAAGATCCCACCATTACATATCTGTGGCTGCAGGCGGTTGGGGCGTTAGGCCATCGTTACTCCTTGCACTCTGTAATTAGCGCATTCATAATCTTGTTTGTTTGGCTTTTTAGACAAGTAATTAATGACCTGGTTCCACTGACGTCTATACTTATCCAATAATCTGGTGGATCCTGCTGAACGCTGCCGGTGACCTGTTCTGAGATTCTCCTGCCGTTCAGCTGCCTCTGGTTATCTGACTTAGGACAGTAACAGGACTTCTTAATGGGGTTGTCCTACCAAAAATATTCTATATTTTTCAAACCAGCCCCCCGCATCTGAATACCTTTGTAATTGCATGCGATTAAAAATGTACTATAGCCCCTTCACTGCAAATCGGCATAAAGGCACCTGGTATTGGTCTCCTAAAATAAGTCGCTAGTCCTGGTGTCTAGCTTACAAAATGGACTTCCCCTTTAAGAAGACACTCTTGATGAACGACCTAATCTCTGCTTCTACATAACATTTCAGAGAAAGTCAATAGTAGGAAAAATCTTTTCACGCCCCTCCTGCACCCTTTCTAACAAGGAGTCATCCCAGAAATGACCCAATTGTAGAGAAATTTCGGCTCGGCACAGTCCCAACTCTGACGATGGCAATCAGTGAAAGGTTACCCGTCTGCAGACACATACATCTCTGTCAGCAGCTCCCAGAACAGATGCATCACTCCTGGCCCGCCACTACGGCTCAGCTACATTGCCTTCTAGAAGCTGGATTTGGGATTTGAGTCAGGTCCTAAGAAGCACATTGTGTTCATCTGCTATTGCTCAGACCTGCTACGTTATGGCTTTGGGCACCGGCTCGGCCTGTCAGCCAATGACGTATGGCGACTAACCGCTTCCATCACTCACCGCGGAGAGCCGGGCCGAGTACAAATAAGTCCCCAATCGCAAGGAAGAGCAGATGGCTTTGTTTGGACAAATACTATTTACCCAGCAGATCAAGGTTCCTGCGCGGCAGAGCCGTGAATGGTGGCGCCCACCATAATCCTATAGAATTCATATGCTACATTGTGATTAATGGCCCTTAATTTACATAATCTGAGTCAGTGGGTAAAGAATCCCACCTTATGGGCAGTGCAGCCTGGCACACGCCACAAACCACAGTCCCGAGATTTATATGGAATTATAATTAAATGTATAAATTTGCAGTAGGTGGACATGAACATTGGAAAGGATTCTTCACAGTTACAGTAGTTAAAGTAGTTTTCCATCAACAGGAAAACTCAAAAAGCATGTTACAAAGTGAGTTATTTTTCAAGGGTAATTAGCTTTATGGTCTTTGTAGTTGTCTAGTGGGGATTCTATCATCATTATTGGAGAGGATTCTTTACAGTAATAGCTGTTAAAGTGATTTTCTGACAAAAGGAGAATTCATTAGGAAAGTATACTACAAAGAGTGTTATTTTTCAAGGGAAGGAAGTTTTTGGGGCTTTGCAGCTGTCCAGTGGGGATTAGATTATTATTATAGGAAAGGATTCTTTACAGTTACAGTAGTTAAAGTGATTTTCTGACAAAAGGAGAATTCATTAGGAAAGTATGCTACAAAGAGTGTTATTTTTCAAGGGAAGGAAGTTTTTTGGGCTTTGCAGCTGTCCAGTGGGGATTAGATTATAATTATAGGAAAGGATTCTTTACAGCCACAGTAGTTCAGGTGATTTTCTGACAAAAGGAGAATTCAAAAGGAAAGTATGTTACGAAGGGTATTATTTTTCAAGGGAAGACAGCATTGTGGACAGTGCAGATGTCTAGTGGGGATTCCATCATAATAAGAGCTGGTTCTTTACAGTAAAAGCAATTAACCAGGTTTTCTGACAAAAGTAAAATTCAAAAGGTAAGTATGTTACAAAGAGTGTTATTTTTCAAGGGAAAGAAGTTTTTGGGGCTTTGCAGTTGTCTAGTGAGGATTACATCATAATTATAGGAAAGGATTCTTTACAGTTACAGTAGTTAAAGTGATTTTCTGACAAAAGGAGAATTTAAAAGGAAAGTATATTACAAAGGGTATTATTTTTCAAGGGAAGGCAGTTTTATAGACATTGCAGTAGTCTAGTGGGAATCCCATCATAATTATAGGAGGGATTCTTTTCAGTTGCAGCAATTCAAGTGGTTTTCGGACAACGGTAACATTAGTACATGACAACCTCTTTCTAACAAAGCTAGAACCAGCCCTGTACCTCACATGGATCCGGAGATCTCCACATTCATTGCTCTTCTAGATTGATATCAAGCTGACAGCTCAGGGGGAGTGTCTTTTCTGCTGCAGCTCAGGGGGCGTGTCCATGGTCTCCCTATCACAGCTCAGGGGGCGTCTCCATGTTTTAACTATCACAGCTCAGGAGGCAGTTGAAGGATGAAACTGAGCATGTGCGGCCATCTCAGTGAGCCGGACAGAGAAAAAAGAAAATAGAAAAAAACAACAGGTGGCGCTATACAGATACATTTTATTGAAAAACTCAGTGGCTGTACAAAGTTTTTAATTAAAAGTAATTACAAAAGTATTCAGATCCAGGTGCTGGTTTGAAAACTGTTGAATATTTTTTGTGGGACAACCCATAGGGATCAAGACTGGCAGATGGGAACATGAGTATAGATAAATGTCCCCCATCGTGGTATTATGGATGTGCTGTTCCTGTCCATGGGAGGAGTTTGCTATTGCAACTTTGCTCCATTCAACTTCAATGGGGCTTAGCTGTAATACCAGACGCAGCCTATAGGGGACAATGCACACCAGAAAGAGTAAAAGGACAAAGTCAGTTCTGTTACATATGTACAAGCACAATACGCAGTGGAGCTATAGCTAGACCCGGGTGAAAAGATGAAAGGGGTTTTATCATCTGGGACATTGGTGGCCTATTGCTAGGATAGGCTACCAATGTCAGATGGGTGGGGGTCCCACCTCTGGAGCGCACTAAGCATGCAAAGAGAGTGCATGGCGCGCTCTCCATTCACTTCTATGGGAGTTTCAAAAAAGTTCCTTAGAAATAAATGGAGAGCCCTCTGTACAAGGGACTGCTTGGCTATTTTGAGCAGCCCCATAGAAATGAATGGAGGGTGACCTTGTATATGTGGTGCTCATTTACTTTGGGTGCTCCATTCTAGAGATAGGTGCAGGTCCCAAAGGTGGGTCCCATGCCTATTTAAAATTAGTGGCATATCCTAGCGATATGCCACCAATGTATGCGGTGAGAAAACACCTTTAAGCCTTTTATCTAAATACCTTAAGCAAGGCAGAGTGGCTTATTGGTGCCCCCATGGTACCTAGCATGTGCCAGCCCCTTCGAGCTATGCCCCTGATACATAGAGCCACGACATGAGAAATAAGAGCCGCTCAGAAGTCTTCAGTTGATATCAGCCTTCAGCTCTGCTCCATTCACTTAGCAGAGATGTACAAGGTTCATCAGCCCTAAGAGAAAAGCTCAAGGCCGATCATGTACCATGTAACAAGTAGCTTTATTTACCATGAAAATCTCGTGCTCAGATGGATTAACACAGGATTAGTCAAGGCTGGTTAGAAACATTTCCATACATGTCTTGTAGGTTTTATGAAGGCAACAGTTTCTCTAAGAGGATTTCATGTGTGCGATTGGGATCAGCACCATGGACAGCGGCAGAAAACTCAAAGACTCACAGCAGGAAGTTAGAGTTTTCTGAGGCTCAGCAAGTTCTGCAAACCCACCAAATAACTTACTTGCTTGTAGAAAGCTACTTTTCCAAGGTTGCTTAAATAGTCCTCCTGGGAACCCGATCAAGTGATGCCTATCTTCCAAGAAGTTTGCAATATACTGTTCTGAAGTTGCTTGGATAGTCCTCCCAGGAACCCGGTCATGTGAGGCATCTCTTCCAAAAAAAACAGGTTTCTGGTCTGGTCGACGGGAACATCACGTTTTCTATAGATGGAACCAGAACCATTCCTCTTCCTGAAGCAAAAGAAGGAATTTGCGAATGTTCCACAGAGAGAGAAATAGTTCTGGTCCCATTCATTGACCAGACCAGAAACCTGGTAAAGGACGTGATGTCTCAGAAGCTGGGTTTTCAGAAGAGGAGCATCATGTGACCAGCTTCCCTGGAGGCCGCTCTACACAACTTTGCAGGTCAATGTATGCCCGGGATTTTTTTGTAGCACAAGTCCATGGCAGCAAATCTACAGCGTATTCATCCCATGTGGATTCTCTTATACTTTCCAGATGACCCCACTGTTCAAAGCTGAGCAAAACCTAGAGCATATGTCGGAATTAAGACCACCCTTGGGACACTCGAGAACTAATTTGTGTTAAAGGGGCATTCCGGAAAGATACTTTTGTCAACACAATGTGTTAAAAATGACAACGATGCGTCATTCACTTCTGCTGCTCCACACTTCCTGTCCGAGCTCAACATGCGAGGAAGGCCAAACACTAGTTATGGCAGGTCACACAAAAACCGGAGACTTCTGACAGGACATGAAGTGTTGAATAGTGGAGACCAGACCATAATTCTTGAGATAATCCCTTTAAGTAGCACAAACCTTGAAGCTCACTGCTACTGCCTTTATTATCCTGCCAGGCTGAGCTAGGACTAGCTCTCCAGAGCGGCCACATCCAGTAATCAAGACTTGAAAAAGGAGACTGTTGAACTCCGAAATGCGTTGTCTACCTATGGAAGTTGCATTAAAGAAGTTCTCCTACAGTTCACCATATTAGGTCATGTTTTGTGCGCCAAGTGATGTCACTCTGAAGGCGGTCTTAAAGGCCCTTCACCAACTGACGTATTATTGGTCTGCTACTGCCTTGGAAGCATCAGTGACAGCTTCGTCTTTGCAGCTTGTTTCCTCAGTTACAGTGAAGTACTCGTATTATTATAATTTTGCACATTTAATTTTATTGCAAAACCCTGACAGGAACATACAGTAACACTAGAATGAAGGAATTCATCGTTTCATTCTTGAGTGTTAGAAGCATGCTGTGTAGAAAAGTCACTTCAAGAGCCCGAGGAACTTTAAGTGCATCAAAACATATGCATAATAACTGTGTTGTTGTTTTTAACGCACAAGCAAAGAAAGGTGTCTGCAGAAATTCACCATCCTCCTTGTCTTTCTCTCAAGACGTCAACATCGGCAATGCTTTAGATTGGACCCTTTTTTTAGAGCTCCACTCATTTCTATGGTAACTGATATAATTTTAGGTCTAATGATTGTATTATTATTAGATCACTGTGTGCATTGTCCCTGTACTGTGACATCATCTTACTATCATTACATCGCTTTTTGCATTGTACTGTGTGCATTATTCCTAAGCCATGACATAAATGTAAGTATTATCCATGCACTTTGACATCACTGTGTACTTCATCATGCACTGTGACATCACTGTGTACTTCACCATGCACTGTGACATCACTGTGTACTTTATCATGCACTGTGACATCACTGTGTACTTCATCATGCACTGTGACATCACTGTGTACTTCACCATGCACTGTGACATCATTGCGTACTTTATCATGCACTGTGACATCACTGTGTACTTCACCATGCACTGTGGCATCACTGCATACTTTATCATGCATTGTGACATCACTGTGTACTTTATCATGCATTGTGACATCACTGTGTACTTCACCATGCACTGTTACATCACTGGGTACTTTATCATGCACTGTGACATCACTGTGTACTTCACCATGCACTGTGACATCACTGGGTACTTTATCATGCACTGTGACGTCACTGTGTACTTTATCATGCATTGTGACATCACTGTGTACTTCACCATGCACTGTGACATCACTGTGTACTTCATCATGCACTGTGACATCACTGTGTACTTCACCATGCACTGTGACATCACTGTGTACTTCATCATGCACTGTGACATCACTGTGTACTTCACCATGCACTGTGACATCACTGTGTACTTCACCATGCACTGTGACATCACTGTGTACTTCACCATGCACTGTGACATCACTGTGTACTTCACCATGCACTGTGACATTACTGTGTACTTCACCATGCACTGTGACATCACTGTGTACTTCACCATGCACTGTGACATCACTGTGTACTTTATCATGCACTGTGACATCACTGTGTACTTCACCATGCACTGTGCCATGACTGTGTACTTAATCATGCACTGTGACATCACTGTGTACTTTATCATGCACTGTGACATCACTGTGTACTTTATCATGCACTGTGACATCACTGTGTACTTCATCATGCACTGTGACATCACTGGGTACTTTACCATGCACTGTGACATCACTGTGTACTTCACCATGCACTGCGACATCACTGTGTACTTCACCATGCACTGTGACATCACTGTGTACTTCACCATGCACTGTGCCATGACTGTGTACTTCATCATGCACTGTGACATCACTGTGTACTTTATCATGCACTGTGACATCACTGTGTACTTTATCATGCACTGTGACATCACTGTGTACTTCACCATGCACTGTGACATCATTGCGTACTTTATCATGCACTGTGACATCACTGTGTACTTCACCATGCACTGTGATGTCACTGTGTACTTCATCATGCACTGTGACATCACTGCATACTTTATCATGCATTGTGACATCACTGTGTACTTCACCATGCACTTTTACATCACTAGGTACTTTATCATGCACTGTGACATCACTGTGTACTTTATCATGCACTGTGACGTCACTGTGTACTTCACCATGCACTTTTACATCACTAGGTACTTTATCATGCACTGTGACATCACTGTGTACTTTATCATGCACTGTGACGTCACTGTGTGCTTCACCATGCACTGTGACATCACTGTGTAGTTCACCATGCACTGTGACATCACTGTGTACTTTATCATGCACTGTGACATCACTGTGTACTTCATCATAGACTGCGACATCACTGTACTTCACCATGCACTGTGATATCACTGTGTACTTCACCATAGACTGCGACATCACTGGGTACTTTATCATGCACTGTGACATCACTGTGTACTTCACTATAGACTGCGACATCACTGTACTTCACCATGCACTGTGACATCACTGTGTACTTCACTATAGACTGCGACATCACTGTACTTCACCATGCACTGTGACATCACTGTGTACTTCCATAGACTGCGACATCACTGTGTACTTTACCATGCACTGTGACATCACTATGTACTTCATCATGCACTGTGACATCACTGTGTACTTCACCATGCACTGTGACATCACTATGCACTTCCCCATGCACTGTGACATCACTGTGTACTTCCCCATGCACTGTGACATCACTGTGTACTTCATCATGCACTGTGACATCACTGTGTGCTTCACCATGCACTGTGACATCACTGTGTACTTCATCATGCACTGTGACATCACTGTGTGCTTCACCATGCACTGTGACATCACTGTGTACTTCACCATGCACTGTGACATCACTGTGTACTTCACCATGCACTGTGACATCACTGTGTACTTCACCATGCACTGTGACATCACTGTGTACTTTACCATGCACTGTGACATCACTGTGTACTTCACCATGCACTGTGACATCACTGTGTACTTCACCATGCACTGTGACATCACTGTGTACTTCATCATGCACTGTGACATCACTGTACTTCACCATGCACTGTGACATCACTGTGTACTTCACCATGCACTGTGACATCACTGTGTACTTTATCATGTACTGTGACATCACTGTGTACTTCATCATGCACTGTGACATCACTGTGTACTTCATCATGCACTGTGACATCACTGTACTTCACCATGCACTGTGACATCACTGTGTACATTGTCCCTGTGCTGTGACATCACTGTGTACTTCACCATGCACTGTGACATCACTGTGTACTTTATCATGTACTGTGACACAATGCAAAATCCCTGAACTGTACAGAGTACCACATACTTGCAATGTGACATCACTGTGTGCATAATCCCTGTATGTCATGTCACTGTATGCATTATCATGGTAGTATGAAATCTGTCACATCAGGTAGGGAACAGAGCAGCCATAAACTCCACCCGCACCACTGTCCATACCAACTTGGACAATCTGCCTTAAATTGCAACGGCCAAACTGGTTGACGGTCCCTAACTTGGATAAGTGCATGGGACCAAAACTAGAGGAGAAAGAACCAGAGAAAAATGTCAGAACCAAAATGAGACACAAACTCAGAGTCAATACCAGGAAGTCACGTCAGGAGTCAAAATCTAGAAATCTAGAGGTGCAAACACTAGAGCAAAACAGGCCTGTATGGCAAGGAAGACCAATGCCTAATTAAATATCCCACCAACAAGAAGCACATGACACGGCATGAGCCTGATTTACCTGGCGCCTCTTCTCCCTGATATGCCACCCGACCCCAGCGTCATCGGATCTGGTTGCCACTGTAAAAAAAATGACACCTGTACCGCATTATACCTGTACTGTGACATCACTGTCTGCATTGTCCCTGCACTTTTTCATTACTGTGTGCACAATCCCCATAGTGTGGCATTACAATGAGCATTATCCTTGTCATTACTGTGTACATTAACCCTGCACCGTGACATCACTGTGTGCCTTTACCATGTACTGTGAGATCACTGAGTCATATTGCAGTACGGTGACATCACGGTGAGTATATATATATATATAACACTTTGTGTTATATCTGTAATATGACATCACTGTGTCCATTATGCCAATACTGTAACATCACTGTGAGTGTTATCCCTGTATTGCAACATCACTGTGAGCCTTAGCCAGGTACTGTGATATAGCTGTCATATGCCAGTATGGTGACATCATGTGTTTTATTCCTGTACCATGACATGACTGTGTGCATTATGCTAATATATGTGTCATTATGCTTATACCGTGACATCACTGTGGACATGATACCTGTGCATTACGGAGATCAATGATCCGCTTTTCTGAACAGGCTGCTGGAAGTGGTCATGTAGGAGAGGAGTCTCCCTCCAGCTTATGCTATGAAGCCCCACGGTTACTTATTGCACTGCCGGTAGAGCGTATCAGAGATCAAAGACTCAACCTCATAGGGTTTTATTCAAGGTTTATCTGGCGCCAAAAGAAACAAGTATAAAACCAATGCATTTGTGTTTTTGCGTTTGTATCTGTATTTCGCCATAGCAATGTGCACCTGCATACAGGGTTGTGCGGGCTGAACCCCCCACATTTTTTCTCTATAAAACCAATACCTTGATAGTAAAAAATAAACTACAGGTTCCTAGCAGCTCCATTTAAAAGTCAACACTTTAACACTTTCCTAATTTCCAGTCAGTGTAGAAAGTATTGGACACTTCAATTCGGCTGCTTTGCCAAATATTACAAAAAAATTCGCTTTGTCACTAAGTACTTAGACACAAAGAGCATTTTTTTTGTAAGTAGTGGGTGTAATGACAGACCTGCGGTTGCGCCACCCCCAGTCATTGTAACCCTCAGATGTTGCTCAAATTAAATCATACTTACCACATTCATTTGCTCACGATGAGCCGGCCGTCGCCATCTTGATTGAAGATCTGGCACAAAATCTTGCATGGCCCATGATGACATCATCACATCGGCGGGTGTGATTACATCATACGTTACCGTGCGCGGGATATCGTGCAAGGTCTTCAATCAAGATGGCAGCAGCCGGCGCATCGTGAGCAAATGGATGAGGTAAGTATGATAATTTTTTAAAAAAATCTAATTTTTCCTGAAATTCAGATCGAATTCTACTTCGTGGACTTCGATTCGCTCAGCACTAGGAATAGTGAATGTTCTCCGGCATATTTATTTTGCAAATAAATCAGTGGGTTCTGAGTGGGGAATTCAGCTTCACAGGCGCTCAGGTTGTTAAATACAGGGCTATGCTGGAGAGTTTGCACACAACCCCATCCACTGGGATTTCATCGTACACCCAGCTGAGCATGTTCTCTGCAAGAAGCAGCATGAGCGCGAGCTAAAGACTACACAAAGCAAGGCAATATTTCCTGTCCTTCCAAATAGCAAACAATTCGCCATATGCTTCATAACAGCTGATAAGGCTCGGCATTTTATAATGAAGCTTGCCCTTGAAGTTTTAATTTTGCTGGAGTGCTCCGTGCCTACAGGGTAACAAACCGAAGCTACAAACTCAACTGGAGCTCTTCTCCTAAACAACCTCTTCAATACAAACAATATGGAAACGACTCAAGACTTTCTAAACTGCAGAGAAAACTAAAACACTAATTCACATAATCCTCTGCAGACAACCTGTCACCAGATGAGTCACCTTAGAGTAGGACAATCTATAAGACGCCCTAATAAAGTCAAGGTGAACCTAGTAAATGGCAGGTCTACCCAGAAGCAACCATGGTACATAGCATAGGCCAAACACAACCGGCTTACAACTCAACAAACAGATAGAGAAACTCCTGACTTTTGACACCATGACGTAGAAGAAAAAGAACAAATACAAGTATAGATGCTCTATAATAAAATGTTTGTATTTGGATGAAATCCTTCAAAAAAATTGTTATTTCCAAAAAGTCAAAAGGATAAAGCTTCTCAAGGATGATTGATACATCCATTTTAAGAGGAGAAGCTTCACTACTGCCCTTCTTGGAGCTCTCATACAGTAATGTCACAGTTTAGAAGCTGATTTGGCTCTGCGGTGATCAGGAGTCAAGCAACTTCTCCATCTTCACCATTCTGAATGAGGGGGCAAGAAAGGTCTTCAAGACTTCAGGACAGGAAGATTCCAGAGCGGTCAGAAGTTTTCAGGTTTGGCTGAGGTACTCTTTAAACAGATTTTTGCATTGAGCGTGGAAAACCAGGGCAAGGAGCTTGTCCGTAAGGGTGTGTGTTTCCAACAATGCAAGCATTCAAGGAGCAGAAAATGAAGGCTCCAGCCAACAATCTTTGCTTTGTGAGGAAATAAAATGTAGATTACTGTTTTTGTGTTGTAATGTAATTACCAAGATAAAGCTGTTGAAGAATCTGCTCATTAACTGGAACTTTACTGCCAATTAGAACTGGGAATGTCCTCCATTAGACGTATGATGTCTCTTAGGCTGCGTCTGGTGTTCTTAGATGCGGCTATTGCATAATGTGCTCCTCACATTGACTCATAACGTCCCTAGTGCCCCGAAATATCTTGAAATTTATACAGTTGAAGGGATGTGTTCTGAAGTGTATGGCAGTGAGATCGAGAAAACATCACCATTTGGGGGCTAATTAATTGAGCTGTTTCAATAACTTTTCTATGCAGTGCTGGGTTTTGACTTCTCCTCAGCCTTTCACTGAACCTATTTAGGGTAAGAACTGGCCGAATGAGAGAGATGACCTAAGCTAAATTTTAGCTCTGAAGTTTCTTTGTGTTTCAAGAAGGACATACAGTGATTAACAGTCACCATTAATATTTACAGTCCTCCCCAAAAAAACAAAAAAATGTCTTCAAATTCTAAATGTTCCTCCCATCAAGCCTTAGGTTAGAAAAATGGATTTTGCAATCTTTTCACTTTGGGAGTGGTTTTTGCTCTTTGACACACACTTATCCCCTCCTCGCTGAGTAACACACTTTACCATAGTTGTAAAGATGAGAGGTGGAAGAGGAGAGAGGACATAGTTGAGGCCCATTTCAGACTAGGAATCCTTAGGTACACCAGATGAACTGATTCTGACATCCACCCTCCATCTATATAGAACAGAGCATCTCGACTTTTAATTGCAATACAATCTTTGTTGGTATCGTTGGACATGTCAGATAATGGTGGAGTTGTCTTCTAACTGGATTTTTTACTTTGTAGACTACCTAAAAAATTAAAACACTATTTCATGTAATCCTCTGAGGACAGAGTAGGACAATCTGTAAGATGCCCTAATAAAGTGAAGGTGAACATAATAAATGCCGCATTCCCTAGAAACACCCATAGTACATAGCACTGGCCAAACACATTTGGCTTACAGCTCAACAGACAGAACACATACAGCAACCCCTGGCATTTGACACGGCACATCATAAAGTTGATTTGTGTCACACACCTTACTAAAAAGATATGGATCCATCGGGTTGATATGAATTTGACACTGGCCTAAACCAAGTGATGTAAACTAATGGTTTGTAAGTTCCTCACCCTAGAACCTCATGATCAGATATGGCCTTTGCCATGAGGAGCCCTCAGGTTATTACCCCTGGAGTAATCTATTTTATCAATAGCTGATGGATGGATGAGAGGACACAGTACTAAGTCAGCAGGGAGACCACATAGAAAGGGTGAGGTCAGGACTGGTAGAGTTCCTTCACAACAATTGACATGTCAGAATTAATTCAGCCAAAGCAGCAAACAAGGGATGTATCAGAACAGGCAGCAGATAAGGAGATGTGGTCAGAAAACAAGCTGGGTCAAATATCAAGTATTATAGAGCAGGAGAACCCTTTAGAAGCTACTGGTACTAAATAGACCTATGGCACCGGCATTGGTCATTGGGGCAAGGGCCGATAGGAAACCTGAAACAGGTGGACATTGGCTGAAGAAGCAGTTCACTCTGGTCTTTTATGGAACCTGGAGTCAGAACGTGCACCAGAGTCAGCATCAATGGCCCCAACAGGAGAGCTCTAGTTAGCAAATGGGATTTTCCTAAATAGCATGATATTCAGAGTTGGTATCAGATTCAGATAAAAATCCTCAGAGCCCAACGTCAGACATAAAATTAGACAACTAATCAATATAATTTCCGTCTCTTGATGAGACTGAATATGGAACAGCACTTACTTCAACCCAGTCAAGACTCTGAGTCCATGTGGTGTAGACCACAACTAGAAATAGTCCCACTCTGTAGAGAGAGCATTTCCCTAACATATAAATATAGAAGGTGACTTTGGGAATCTGGAGATGTCTCAGCCGCAGGAATCCATTGGCCATGCAGCTCAGGAGCTCTAAACCAAAGAAACAAAACAGTGTCTGACAAACATCTCCACGGCCTTCTCTGCATACATAATAGATCAATAACATCTTATTTACTTATGATAAACACACATCAAATTCCCATTTCTCCCCCAGCAGGCTTTCAGATGATGTTTCATACGTTTTTCTGTTCTTTAATTTTCTGCCTTGGAAGATTTTATGGTGACAGTGACAGAGCTCAATGTAATATATTACTGATTATTTAAGAAATATATATATAGTACTCTCTGCTCTGCACTGATGAGGGAAAATCAACCCGAAAGATCTTTCTGCAGATGAGGCTCCTGGGTCATGTCTCAAGGCCTATTTAAAGGGTCAAACATTGACTTCTAGGATATCTGCCTTACATCTGGTGGCATCAGAGGCAGAGCTTGTTAAAAGCTCATTTGCATCCCTTTCTTCCCAGGGTTCCAGAGGAGCATGTATGGCCTATAAGTCTCCTCACGCTGACTAAGATGCTCTCTCCCCAAGGTCATATAGTACCCCCAAATCCTATTTATTAACCCATATGAGATAACCCCCAAACTGGCCCCACAATAGCCAAATCAGTTTCATTTCTATCGAGCTCCCACTAAATACGCGCTCTAATGTGACCTGACCCTTAATGGGCCGCACCATCACTGCAATGGTCTCCTCTATGCTAAGTAGCCTCCTAATTGGCCCCACAGGAGATGCAATGTTTTTACGTATCTTCTAGAAGGATGCTTCTCGGGTAGATACTTGACACATGCATTTCCATTACGCTCATGCACCAGGCATTTAGGAAAAACTAAATAAGTTACTTATGCTATTGGCGAAAGAAGCCAAGAAAATGGCCAGGCTTCAGCAGATTTTCATATCCTCGAATGTAAAAATCTCCACAAGCTGCATAAAACAGGCCAATACACAACACAAATCCAAAAGTCTCCAAGCTCATTTCTCGTGATTTAGGTCATGCATTTCATAACTGGAGGTTAAAATTTACAGCTGTACTCATGAGTTTTATAGGTGTCAGATGGAATTCATGAAATCCAGTTGATTAACACAATTTATTTAATGAATATGGCCACAAGTAAAAGAAATATAACTTGCTATTTCAGCATTATTCTTTAGTCCACATCAGGTCAAGCCTGAATGCTGACAGATGGGCCGGCAGCATCAGTATTAAAGGGATTCTGTCATGACATTTGAGGCCTATAACCTAAACATATGGCCAGGTCCCTACTAAGAACCTGAATCCGAAACTGTCCTTATAAAAATGTACCTGTGGCTCTATTAGCTCATAAAACAGGTTTTTATAACCTGTCATTCACCTACCTAAGGTGCCCAAGGGGACGTCGCTTCATACAGGGTGCCCGACTGCAGCCATCTCCGTCTGGTGCCCGGCGCCGCATTCCCACTAGAAATCGCCGCCCTCCCTTTCTATAGAGCCGACTTCCTCACCTCAGCGCCGCCTCCCTCAGCCAGATCCCGCGCGTGCGCACTAGGTATAACCTGATGCACCCGTGCGGACTCCTGGCAGCGGCCTCGTTGAGCGAAGTGCGCATGCGCCGGCCGGCGCACTTCGCTCAAACCTGCCTTGACCTCCCTATTTCAGCCATCCTCTCACAGCCGCACGGGATCTGGCTGAGGGAGCGGAGATTTCTAGTGGGAAGGCGATGTGGGCACCAGACGGAGATGGCTGCAGCCGGGCACCCTGTATGAAGCGACGTCCCCTTGGGCACCTTAGGTAGGTGAATGACAGGTTATAAAAACCTGTTTTATGAGCTAATAGAGCCACAGGTACATTTAATAAGGACAGTTTTGGATTCAGGTTATTAGTAGGGACCTGGCCATATGTTTAGGTTATAGGCCTCAAATGTCATGACAGAATCCCTTTAACTCCTTCACCCTAAAAACATAGGGGGAGATTTATCAAACTTGTGTAAAGTAGAACTAGATTAGTTGCCCATAGCAACCAATCAGATTCCTCCTTTCATTTTTCAGAGGACTTCAGAAAAATTAAAGGTGGAATCTGATTGGTTGCTATGGGCAACTAAGCTAGCTCTACTTTACACCAGTTTTGATAGATCGCCGCCATAGTTGATACAGCATACATACACACACACACATGCAGGGCCGTCTTTAATATTGATTAGACCCTGGGCAAGAATTTACTTGGGCCCCCTGGATCCTGCCTTCCCACACCCTAGCATGCAATCATACCATCCACCACAACACATACACAAAAATAAAAATCCACACACCTCGTAGAGTAGTAAACTTTAATAATGATGAGTGGCCACTAGAGGTTTTCCTTGGCAGTAATGTAAACATCTTGCAGAGACATGCTATGGACACCAGAACTACGACGTTTAGCTGTTGTGGTTCTGGTGACTATAGTGTGCCTTAATATAGAGAAAAAAAATAAAGAATCAGCACAAAAGTATCAAATGAAATAGCTGTATCATTATTCTAAAAATTTAATTTTTGAAGATTACTTTTTTTTTTTACAATGTGCAGATAGTACTGTACTACTAACCCCTGCATCCACCCCTACATACAGGGTAATACAGCGCCACATACCCCTTACATCCAGTGACGTCTCTTTGATGTAGATGTTCTCTTTCCTCATCTTCTTCTTTCAGACCTTCAGAGCAGACCACCATTTTTCAGTTTACTACTTTTCCATCATCTTCTGGACAGATCATCCTACCACCCCCAATACTGTGCCGCTGTGCTCCCCAATACTATACTGCAGAAACAGATAAACCCCCTGATAATACTAGTACCATGCAGATAGTGCCCTTCAATAATTATTGGCACACAGTGCCCTAAAATAACTGTGCCCAGCAAATAGTGCCCCTGACATTAATAGTGTAAGCATAACGTCCCCCAAAAATAATTGTGGTAAGCTGATACTGTACCAAGGTGCCCCCACAGTAATAGTGCTCCCAAAAGTCTCACCAATAGGAATAATTATCTGCTAGAGCACACATGGTAGTAATAGTGCTCCTACAGTGCCCCCAACATGTCCCCACTGTGCCCCAGAAGTAATATTGCTCCCATAGTGCCCATACTAGTAAGCATGTTCCCTATAGACCCCCAGTAGTAATAAAGCCCATCATAATGCTTATAATGTGCCAGTGCAAAAAAAAAAGAAGCTTTTAATGCCCCAGTTGAGCTAATGTCCCCATAGTGCCCCCATAATGTGCCAGTAAAAAAATACCAGTATATAGTGCCCCCAGTAAATGCCCCCCATAATGTACTAGTATAAAATGCCCCATATATAGTGCCCAAGTAGATGCCCTCAGTGTCCCCCATAATTTGTAAGTATAAAATACCCCTTCTTAGTGCCCCCATAGATGACCCCATAGTACTCCTCTCTCTCCTTCCCCATAGTACCCACCACAATGTCCCCCTGTATAAAATGCCACTATACAGAGCCCTCCATATAAAATACCCCTTCTTTGCGGCCTCAGTAGAAGCCCCCATAGTGTTCCTTTCCCCCTTCCCCCATATAAAATACCCCTTCTTAGTGGCCTCAGTATATGCCCCCATAATGCCCCCAATAATGTCACAGTAAGAAGTGCCCCAATAGATGCCCCCATAGTCCCACCCAATAAAGTGCCAGTAAGAAGTGCCACCAATAATTTGCCAGTAAGAAGTGCTCTAATAGATGCCCCCACAGTGCCCCCAATCATGTGCCAGTAAGATGTGCCCCCATAGATGCCCCCCAATAATGTGCCAGTAACAAGTTCCCCCATAGATGCCCCCCAATCATGTGCCAGTAACAAATACCCCCATAGATGCCACCAATCATGTGCCAGTAACAAGTGTCCCCATAGATTCCCCCCAATCATGTGCCAGTAACAAGTGCCCCATAGATGCCCCCGAATCATGTGCCAGTAACAATTGCCCCCATAGATGCCCCCCAATCATGTGCTAGTAACAAGTGCCCCCATAGATGCCCCCCAATAATGTGCCAGTAACAAGTGCCACCATAGATGCCCCCCAATCATGTGCCAGTAACAGGAGCCCCCATAGATGCCCCCAATCATGTGCGAGTAAGTAGTATCGTATAAAAAATAAATACTTTTACTTACCTCCGTCAGGCTGGCAGTATTGCGATGCAGGCCTTTTCCGGCCTGTGTCCCGCGCTGTACGGCTCAGGCGCCGCCTGCACCGGCCTCTGATAGGCTTCAGACCTAGTGCCTGCAGCCTATCAGAGGAACGGGGATGGGAGATGCCTCTCTCTCCCATGCCCCGCCGCAGCACATCTATCTGTATCTCTGTCCTGAGGACGGTGATACAGATGACTATGGAGATAAGCGCTTCCACAATGAAAGCGCTCACCTCCCTGTGCCCTGCGGCCGCCCCCCACTTGCCACCAGGGCCGCGCCGCCTGGGGCCATCACCTCACTTTGCCTAATTGGCTGTGCGGCCCTGCTTGCGCCCCCTGGAATTTTGCGCCCAGGGCAATGTACCCCCCATGCTACGCCACTGGCCAGCAGGGCTCAAGAGGCAGCTGCCTTGGGCCCCCCAAGAGCAACTGGGCCCGGGGCAGCTACCTATTTTGCCCCATGTTAAAGACGGCCCTGCACACATGTCTTCTCTACCAATGGTCGTGATACTACTGAATCCCTGTCTCTCTCTGTAAGTAACAGCTTTACATACATAACATATACAGGAGATGCCCAGATTATACCAGCATGGTCTATACCACTATATACAAGAAGATGTAGAACTTATACCAGCTGTACATATATAATTATATACAGGAGATGCCCAGGTTATACCAGCATGGTCCATACCACTATATACAAGAAGATGTATAACTTATACCAGCTGTACATATATAATTATATACAGGAGATACCCAGGTTATACCAGCATGGCCCATACCACTATATACAGGGAGATGTATAACTTATACCAGCTGTACATATATAATTATATACAGGAGATACCCAGGTTATACCAGCATGGTCCATATCACTATATACAAGAAGATGTATAACTTATACCAGCTGTACATATACAATTATATACAGGAGATACCCAGGTTATACCAGCATGCTCCATATCACTATATACAAGAAGATGTATAACTTATACCAGCTGTACATATATAATTATATACAGGAGATGCCCAGGTTATACCAGCGTGCTCCATATCACTATATACAAGAAGATGTATAACTTATACCAGCTGTACATATATAATTATATACAGGAGATACCCAGGTTATACCAGCATGGTCCATACCACTATATACAAGAAGATGTATAACTTATACCAGCTGTACATATATAATTATATACAGGAGATGCCCGGGTTATACCAGCATGGTCTATATCACTATATACAGGAAGATGTATAACGTATACCAGCTGTACATATATAATTATATACAGGAGATACCCAGGTTATACCAGCATGGTCCATATCACTATATACAAGAAGATGTATATTTTATACCAGCTGTACATATATAATTATATACAGGAGATGCCCAGGTTATACCAGCATGGTCCATATCACTATATACAAGAAGATGTATAACTTATACCAGCTGTAGATATATAATTATATCCAGGAGATACCCAGGTTATACCAGCATGGTCCATACCACTATATACAAGAAGATGTATAACTTATACCAGCTGTACATATATAATTATATACAGGAGATGCCCAGGTTATACCAGCATGCTCCATATCACTATATACAAGAAGATGTAGAACTTATACCAGCTGTACATATATAATTATATGCAGGAGATGCCCAGGTTATACCAGCATGCTCCATATCACTATATACAAGAAGATGTATAACGTATACCAGCTGTACATATATAATTATATACAGGGGATGCCCAGGTTATACCAGCATGGTCCATATCACTATATACAAGAAGATGTATAACTTATACCAGCTGTACATATATAATTATATACAGGAGATGCCCAGGTTATACCAGCATGGTCCATATCACTATATACAAGAAGATGTATAACTTATACCAGCTGTACATATATAATTATATACAGGAGATGCCCAGGTTATACCAACATGGTCCATATCACTATATACAGGGAGATGTAGAACTTATACCAGCTGTACATATATAATTATATACAGGAGATGCCCAGGTTATACCAGCATGGTCCATACCACTATATACAAGAAGATGTATAACTTATACCAGCTGTACATATATAATTATATACAGGAGATGCCCAGGTTATACCAGCATGCTCCATATCACTATATACAAGAAGATGTAGAACTTATACCAGCTGTACATATATAATTATATACAGGAGATGCCCAGGTTATACCAGCATGGCCCATATCACTATATACAAGAAGATGTAGAACTTATACCAGCTGTACATATATAATTATATACAGGAGATGCCCAGGTTATACCAGCATGCTCCATATCACTATATACAAGAAGATGTATAACGTATACCAGCTGTACATATATAATTATATACAGGGGATGCCCAGGTTATACCAGCATGGTCCATATCACTATATACAAGAAGATGTATAACTTATACCAGCTGTACATATATAATTATATACAGGAGATGCCCAGGTTATACCAGTATCGTCGATATCACTATATACAAGAAGATGTATAACTTATACTAGCTGTACATATATAATTATATACAGGAGATGCCCAGGTTATACCAGCATGGTCCATACCACTATATACAAGAAGATGTATAACTAATACCAGCTGTACATATATAATATATACAGGAGATGCCCAGGTTATACCAGCATGGTCCATATCACTATATACAAGAAGATGTATAACTTATACCAGCTGTACATATATAATTATATACAGGAGATGCCCAGGTTATACCAGCATGGTCCATACCACTATATACAAGAAGATGTATAACTTATACCAGCTGTAGATATATAATTATATACAGGAGATGCCCAGGTTATACCAGCATGGTCCATATCACTATATACAAGAAGATGTATAACTTATACCAGCTGTACATATATAATTATATACAGGAGATGCCCAGGTTATACCAGCATGGTCCATATCACTATATACAAGAAGATGTATAACTTATACCAGCTGTACATATATAATTATATACAGGAGATGCCCAGGTTATACCAGCATGATCCATACCACTATATACAAGAAGATGTAGAACTTATACCAGCTGTACATATATAATTATATACAAGAGATACCCAGGTTATACCAGCATGGTCCATACCACTATATACAAGAAGATGTAGAACTTATACCAGCTGTACATATATAATTATATACAGGAGATACCCAGGTTATACCAGCTGTACATCATACTCCACATTTTATTATCTGAAGGAGCTCTGAAATATGAAAGGTGGAATGTGATTGGTTGCTGTGTTTTTGCACCAGTTTTGATAGACCTCGTCTGCTCTGGCAGAGACAGATGTCAGTTCCTGCTCAGTTCTCCTCTACCTGCACGGTCCTTTAGTATAATATGTTCTTTAGATCATTCTTAATCATCTCCCCCCATGCTCCTCAAGGTCCTGGACATGAAGGTTTTCATACATGTCTAAGCAGTTCCCCGCCGCTCGCTCTTTATGAATCCAATTAATAGTGCATGAGATGCTGATAAACAGGATAGCGCCCTCGTCACGCGGCGGCATCAGGGCGACCTCCATCCATTATTTATGCCGCAATGTAAGATTACACACTCAATAAATGTCTGCCACCAAGATCTTGTAAGAAGAAGGCTACAGGCCTGCCATTTGTCTCAGACTCCTGTCCTGAGGAAAGTACAGCAAACAGAAGTGAAGCACATGGTAATGAAGCACGCCTCGATGAGCCGCCAACAGATCCGGCTTTGTCTGCAGTGAATCAATCATCTCCTCCGACTAGAGTGGAAGCTCCTCGCTCTGCACTCCTCAGCCGCCAAGAATCTGCACTTGGCCGACACCAGAGAAGGGACCTGAGAAAAGGGAATTGTCTCTTTTATGGGACTTATTGACACAGCAAAGCAATTGTGTCCGTCCCCCCGACCACCTCTCCAGGTGGGACAGTGGTCAGAAGACCCCTATTCTTAATACAGAGGCAGATCCCAGAGGTGGAACCCAACTTCAAAACTGTGCTGATAGATCTGTGGATAGGACATAAGTATCTGTGATGGAACAATTCTGGTGTGGAGAAAATTATGGTTTCATATTCCAGCATCTACACCAAGACATTGTCATCTCTTAACTATTATCTATCTACTATATCTATAATGTACAAACGAAAAATGCAAGTGTGATCACACTCTACATCCAGCATTCTGCCCTGCCTCCATGCTGGATGAGACATTGGTATACATTTTGGCCAAAGCGTAATAAGCCACTCACCACGTCAAGGTCGCCTCTATGAGTGGTCCCTAACACTAGGTCCTACCTGTTTATGGTCCATGATAGCCACACAAAGTCCAGGGAATGCAGGTCAGCATGCACGCCAAGCACACTCTACTTTTAACCCCGTCCGGTGCCATTACAGCTTTCATCGGATCCAGGGATGCAAGTACCAACATGCATGCTGAGCCCACCATATACTTCTCCTGGAGCCAGATGGCTACTGGTAGGTTCTATATAAGCAGACTCAGTTTTATACTGACTTTAAAACCAGCCTCCAGGACAGATTGACTGGTCAGGTGTGCATGACTCCAAGGAGATCGCCACGCCTCCAATATATACTACAAAGAAAAATGTGGGGGATTGGGTCAGCACAACCTGTATGTAGGTGCACATCACTATGGCGAAATACATATACAAACGGAAAATGCAAATGTGATCGCACTCTACATCCAGCATTCTGCCCTGCCTCTATGCTGGATGAGGCATTGGTGTACATTTTGGCCAAAGCGTAATAAGCCACTCACCACGTCAAGGTCGCCTCTATGGAGTGGTCCCTAACACTAGTTCCTACCTGCTTATACAGAACCTACCAGTAGCCATTTGGCTCCAGGAGAAGTATATGGTGGGCTCAGCATGCATGTTGGTACTTGCATCCCTGGATCCGATGAAAGCTGTCACGGCACCGGACGGGGTTAAAAGCAGAGTGTGCCTGGCATGCATGCTGTACCTGTGCTCCCTGGATTTTGTGTGGCTGTCATGGCCCACAAACAGGTAGGAACTAGTGTTAGGGACCACTCATAGAGGCGACCTTGACGTGGTGAGGGGCTTATTACGCTTTGGCCAAAATGTACACCAATGCCTCATCCAGCATAGAGGCAGGGCAGAATGCTGGATGTAGAGTGCTATTGCATTTGTATTTTGCGTTTGTATCTGTATTTCGCCATAGTGATGTGCACCTGCATACAGGGTTGTGCGGGCTGAACCCCCCACATTTTTCTTTGTATCTATAATGTATCATCTATCATCTATCTCCTATCTCATATCTATCTATCTATCTTATATCTATCTATCTATTATCTATCTATCTATCTCCTCTCTCTATCTATCTATCTATTATCTATCTATCTCCTATCTATTATCTATCTATCTCATATCTATCTATCTATTATCTATCTATCTATCTATCTATTATCTATCTATTATCTATCTATCTATTATCTATCTATCTATCATCGATCCAATATCTATCTATCTCCTATCTATCTATTATCTATCTATTATCTATCTATTATCTATCTATCTATCTATCTATCTATCTATCTATCTATTATCTATCTATCTGTCTATCTATTATCTATCTATTATCTATCTATCTATCTATCTATCTATCTATCTATCTATCTATCTATCTATCTCCTATCTATCTCCTATCTATCTCCTATCTATCTATCTATTATCTATCTATCTATCTATCTATCTATCTATCTATCTATCTATCTATCTATCTATCTGTCTATTATCTATCTATCTATCTATCTATCTATCTATCTATCTCCTATCTATCTCCTATCTATCTACCTATCTATCTCATATCTATCTATCTATCTATCTATCTATCTATCTATCTATCTCCTATCTATCTATCTATCTATCTATCTATCTATCTATCTATCTATCTATCTATTATCTATCTATCTATCTATCTATTATCTATCTATCTATCTATCTATCCCATATCTATCTATCTATTATCTATCTATCTATCTATCATCGATCCAATATCTATCTCCTATCTATCTATTATCTATCTATCTATCTATCTATTATCTATCTATTATCTATCTATTATCTATCTATCTATCTATTATCTATCTATCTATCTATTATCTATCTATTATCTATCTATCTATCTATCTATCTATCTATCTATCTATCTATCTATCTATCTATCTATCTCCTATCTATTATCTATCTATCTATCTATTATCTATCTATTATCTATCTATCTATCTATCTATCTATCTATCTATCTATCTATCTATCTATCTATCTATCTTCTATCTATCTATCTCCTATCTATCTATCTATCTATCTATCTATCTATCTATCTATCTCATATCTATCTATCTGTCTATCTAATCCACTGTATCTGTCCTGACTTGTCCAGCACTCGGCTCCCCCTCTCCCCTCGGATGTACAGACAGTAGCTCCGCTCTCTCTTTCCCGCTCTCCCCTCGGATGTACAGACAGTAGCTCCGCTCTCTCTTCCCCCGCTCTCCCCTCGGATGTACAGACAGTAGCTCCGCTCTCTCTTCCCCCTCTCCCCTCGGATGTACAGACAGTAGCTCCGCTCTCTCTTCCCCCCTCTCCCCTCGGATGTACAGACAGTAGCTCCGCTCTCTCTTCCCCCCTCTCCCCTCGGATGTACAGACAGTAGCTCCGCTCTCTATTTCCCCTCTCCCCTCGGATGTACAGACAGTAGCTCCGCTCTCTCTTTCCCCTCTCCCCTCGGATGTACAGACAGTAGCTCCGCTCTCTCTTCCCCCCTCTCCCCTCGGATGTACAGACAGTAGCTCCGCTCTCTCTTTCCCGCTCTCCCCTCGGATGTACAGACAGTAGCTCCGCTCTCTCTTCCCCCCTCTCCCCTCGGATGTACAGACAGTAGCTCCGCTCTCTCTTCCCCCTCTCCCCTCGGATGTACAGACAGTAGCTCCGCTCTCTCTTCCCCCCTCTCCCCTCGGATGTACAGACAGTAGCTCCGCTCTCTCTTTCCCGCTCTCCCCTCGGATGTACAGACAGTAGCTCCGCTCTCTCTTCCCCCCTCTCCCCTCGGATGTACAGACAGTAGCTCCGCTCTCTCTTCCCCCTCTCCCCTCGGATGTACAGACAGTAGCTCCGCTCTCTCTTCCCCCCTCTCCCCTCGGATGTACAGACAGTAGCTCCGCTCTCTCTTCCCCCCTCTCCCCTCGGATGTACAGACAGTAGCTCCGCTCTCTCTTCCCCCTCTCCCCTCGGATGTACAGACAGTAGCTCCGCTCTCTCTTCCCCCCTCTCCCCTCGGATGTACAGACAGTAGCTCCGCTCTCTCTTCCCCCCTCTCCCCTCGGATGTACAGACAGTAGCTCCGCTCTCTCTTCCCCCCTCTCCCCTCGGATGTACAGACAGTAGCTCCGCTCTCTCTTTCCCGCTCTCCCCTCGGATGTACAGACAGTAGCTCCGCTCTCTCTTCCCCCCTCTCCCCACGGATGTACAGACAGTAGCTCCGCTCTCTCTTTCCCGCTCTCCGTATTCTCTTCTCGGAGCGGCAGGAGGCCAATATCTTTTATTAAGCCCTCCATTCATCTCGCTTCCTCCGCCGCTCGGCTTTGTGCTGGAGTTGCTCAGGCAGCGGACGGGGAGAGTGGCGGCACAAGGCCATCCGCTATTACTGAGCAGATATTAGATGGAGGTGACAGAGACCCTGGGGACCAATCACTAGGAGGGGCGGCCGGCAGCTTCCACAGACTCCTACCCTGGCCTCTGAGCAGAGCTGACATTGCTCATTTTCGGGTGGATTTTAGGAGGATTTCCTACGTGGCGGTCTCTTCCTGGGTCGCAAAACAGCAGCTACTGACCTATAAAAGAGGTCCTATAATATACCCGTGTATGGCACCAGAAGGGATGCGGTTACACCACATGCCCAACCGCCCCCCCTCACCCCGCCCCCCGCACCGTAGGGATAGCCTTATTACTGGATAACAAAAAGCGACTTTCTAATATAGGTTGCCTCTCAATACCTCTCCCATTTCAGCATCTCTGCTTGCTGTCAGTGACTGGAAACACTGTTATTACATCCCCAGGACCTAAACTGCATGAGTTTGTGCTACACTTGCATGCAGTCTAGACAATGCTCAGTGCCCTACCAGCAGCACCAATCTCTTACCTCTGCTGGCAGTTTGCTACAATGTATCAGTGCAGGTAAAATGTATCAACCTGAAGTCCAGCCTGTTCTGGATTGTCTGGACTGGATACAACTGTAATAAACCTTTAGCTGAAAGAATTATTAGGTACCTGCAGGTTTTCAGGGCTTAGCATTAAACCCTGGGGTGTTCACATTCACTGACAGTAAGCAGAGGTCTGGTGGAGAATTGTAGGTATTAGATATTAGTATGTTAGAAAGCGGCAATGGTAAAAGGGGTTTTCTAGGAATTGAATATCAGTGACCTATCCTCAGGGCGTCTCGTCAATATCTGACCGGTGGGGGTCCGACTCCTGATCCCCCCCATAATCAGCTTTTTGAAGAGGCTGTCTCCTCAGTGAGTACAGCGCCGTACATTGTATAGTGGCCATGCTTTGTACTGCAGTTTTAAATAGGACTGAGCTGGACCCGGGCCATGTGACCGATGTACTTGACATCCCTGACCTTTCTCAACGGACACCCCCGCTTCTAAAAACAGCCAGGAATCTGCACTTTTCAGCCCACTTTTCAAAAGTGTCAGGAGTCTAAAGCCGGGCACCGTAATGTGCTTTAGACCCGTCTTACTAGATAAGGGGAGTGGACATATGAAAGGGTCAGGGGGTTCCAACTGTGCCAACATTTGGAATTTGGCTTCTCTGGTATAGTTCTTAGCTGTGTAAATTTAATGGGGATGTTCCAAGATTGAAAGTAATGAACTAGTCACAGGATAGATAATAATTGTCTGATATGGTGGGGAAGGTCCAACCACTAGGACTTCTACAATCATGAGAATGGGAGTACCATGTCCCGGAGCGGTGGTCACCGAAAGTCTATGGGAGTGACAGAGATAGCCAAGTACAGCGGTCTGCTATCTCTAGCTGGTCATTCCCATAGACTTTAAATGGAGCAGCAGCCTAGATTCTCAACCACTTCTCCATTCATAGAGGTCCATATGATCACCCATGGGTTCCTCAGCGATTGGACACTCATCACCTACAGTATACTGTGGAAAGGTGACAGGTTTTGATTCTGGAAAACCTCTTTAAAGGGGTTTTTCAGGATTCTTGCCCGGAGAGTACCGTTTCCCACCACTCCACTTGGCAATCTTCTGGTCCCTGACTTCTGTCCAGGGTACAGACCAGGACATGTGCACTGCTGCCACCAATGACTGGCATCAGTGGTGACACATCCACAAGCAGCACATTACTGCTGGGTCATGTGCCACTAGGGGACACGTCAAAATTAAGGACAGTCTTTGGCTGCAGCAGTGCAGGTGACCCAGTCGGACGTCAAGAACCAGGGACAGAGGTCACAGGTGAGGAGCAGGGGACTACCGGTTTTTCATTAGGTACCACAAGCTCTGGGGCTGGATAAAAACTGCCATTATTCTGGATAACCCCTTTAAGCCAATGCTAATCACAGGCAGAACTTTGCTTTCAGGGGACTTTTGGCTTTGAGGACTTGATGTGACACAGTGCTCAATTTGGCTGCTTTGCTGATGATTTCGACCAGGTGGATTCACAAAGCCTGGGATGAAGACAATATAAAAAGCAGCAGCAGAAGATGATTACGGCCATTTAGAAGACTATTCTCTCCTAAGCGAGAAATCGTGGCCACCAGATGATTGGTACAAGTCAAAAATAGAAAACAGGTCATGCAATTTGGCCGTCTGTACGTGTCCAGGCCTATTCTACGGCGTTGGCTCATTCTCCCGGCCTATTATACTCTCTCATTGTTTGCCTAAAAAAACTGAACAAAAGATTGCGGATAAAAGGCTAGTAAAATTGCCATCCATCAGAGCTGAATAGGACTTTTCACATATTGCAGCACCTAGTGCCTCTCCACCTGCATCTTAATGCTTGTCCTTATTCCCTATCAGACATCATATATGAAAGGAGAAGATCCAAAGAGGGCTCCTGACCCGCATTTCAATCCCTTTCATCCGACACATTTAGAAAGAGCCCGAGGAGGATCTCTCCTTGTGCCATTGCCTGGCATGCTCCTCTGGGCTCCTCATCTCTCCGCTCCAACAAAGCAACCTGAAAATCAAATGTTCCCTCAAGACTTGACACACCTAGAACCCGTCCGCTTTCATCTCAGCCTCGTAACATAGCTTTACTCTCTGGCAGTGGGAGGATGAAGGCAGATTGGCTGGGCGTCTCAGGGTTACCAATGACATTACCCTCCTGGGGTCTTTGATTTTCTGCTCCTGCTTCATTTCCAGCTGAGCATTGCAAGAAGCGGAGCTGGTGGCAGGGAGAGGGTGTGTCGGGGGGGCACCATCAGGGGAAAAGCCTGAGCTGTGCAAGAACAGGCAAGAAGCTGGCAGAACCTGGGCAGATGCCAGGGCCCAACTCAGCCTGGTAAACATGCTCTAATTATACAAGCTAAGCATGGGGTAGACAGGGGCAACTAAGATGTAAGTCACCAAACAGGTATATGAGCACAGGGAGCCGACTCAGCTGAGGTCAGGGACTTCTATCAGTCCAGGCATTATCTGTTCTATCTATCTATCTATCTATCTATCTATCTATCTATCTATCTATCTATCTATCTATCTATCTATCTTTCTATATCTATTATCTATCTATCTGTCTTTATCATCTATCTATCTATCTATTGTAAGAAGGTACAAGGAATCATCGTGGATGATAGGTACGTGTCACCGAGGTTCTTGGCCTCGGTGGAGTAAGAGACACATTTTATGTGTCAGCAGCAGTTGCTATTTGACACCTTGGTACTTAGAATGGCTGTAATAGCTGATCCGGGACGGCTCTTACTGGGAGTAGTCAAAGTGCTGGGTGGGTGACTACTCCCCACATTCCAGGCCGGGTTTTGTCAGACATAAAACCAGCCAGCACTGCCAGGTGAAGAGGATTACATCCGTCTGACAGTGGGTCGTTGTCCTGGGATCTGAGGCCTGTGCTGGGCTGGAGAGCGGAGACCCGTGTGTCAGGGGAACAGGCCGCCTAAAGCCTGTATTTGAACTTTCTGAGGCAGAACTGCCACCAAGGCGACTTTTGTTATATTAACACAAGTAACTGCAAAAGTGCAGTTTTGTTTTTGGCATCATGTGTGAATAAACACTGAAGTTTGAATTACGAACTTGTATTTTGCCTCTGTACTGTGCCCGATTATCCTAACTACCAGAGCGAATCCCCACACTATCTATCCATCTATCTATCTATCTATAAACCTAAGAAATTCCACGGCACGGCGTAAAATCAAAGTAGTTTCTTTTTATTCACCTATCTATCTATCTCTCTATCTATCTATCTCCTATCTATCTGTCTATCTATCTATCTATATCCTATCTATCTGTCTATCTATCTATCTATCTATCTATCTATTATCTATCTATTATCTATTATCTATCTATTATATCTATCTCTCTATCTATCTATCTATCTATCTATCTATCTATCTATCTCATATCTATCTATCTATTATCTATCTATTATCTATTATCTATCTATTATATCTATCTCTCTATCTATCTATCTATCTATTATCTATCTATCTATCTATCTATCTATCTATCTATCTATCTATCTATCTATCCCATACCTTTTATATACCTTGCTATATGATTTGAATCAGTTATCATTCCATATGAATATTAATAATAATGGTAATAGTGATAATAAGTTTTCCTTCTCCTCCAGAAAGCTAACATAACCTTTCCATCTTGTTGCAGCAGTGATTTATCGCTTTCCTATCTTCTTATCATATTATGCAGATTAATATTTTCATAGGATTTAAACTTTCTGTGAATTTACGGACACAGTCCCTTATCATCCTATTATACATTCCCGCGCTCACGTGCAGCGGCTGAGCCGCCACTTATCTCGCCTGGTTCTCTTGGAAACTTGGGTTCAGTCTATTCCATTGAGAATCAATTAACATAAAGGTCAATGTTGTCTTTAAGATTGTCCTAGAATATCTTCAAGTTCTACTGAAAAGATGGAGATTGCCTCGTTATGTTACCTGCGCAATGTTGTTTTTTAAGGCATATTCAGATGGCGCAGATTTGTTGTAGAGATTTATGCATCTGGAAATTAGCTAAATTCATCTGAATGGGGCGGTTTTGGCAGCAAGCAGGTAGAAAGAAGCCGCCATATTATACACCTGGTTGTTTAATATAAGGCCAAATACTATTAGGAACCTCCCCCATGTATCAAATAGATCCTGCTTAAAGGGGATTTCCATATTTTAGATATTGATGCCTTATCCTCTAGATCAGGTCATCAATGTCAGATCAGTGACGGAATGGCATCCAGCTGATGATACAGCAGATGAATGGTCGTCTATGTAATATACCGTATGGAGAGTTCTGCACGTCTTTCTCCAGATCCTAATGTGTTGGAAATGGACACCACCAGAAAGGTAGAAGGGGTCCCAATGGAAAATCTGTAACTGGGATCCTGAACCATGTGCCATCTTGTTATGTGGCAGAGTGGTATTTGGGCTGGTGCTTCTTTCCTCCTCCACATTCTTTGGGCCAAATCCTTGTTCCTCGGCGGAGGGAGTCCTCCGAAAGTTTATGGACTATTTAAAGCTGTCTACCTTCTAAGAGTCCCATTGCAACTGCTTGGTCTGCATCCATGCTGTGTACACTCTTGAGCCCAGGCAAAACTGAAACACTTAGGGCTTGAGTACATGACCAAGTAACCGGAGTCATCCACCACCTCTTTAGTCCTAACACAGTTTGGGCTGCAGGGTACCTTCTACCAGTGTCGGACTGAAGTCCCTTGGGCCCACCAGAGGAAATGATTCTAAGGGCCCATCCTCTGTGTATATAGGACCTTAAGGGCGCTATTTTACTAGAGGTCCATTATTGTCAGAGCTTGGACACACCAGAGTATTCTCTGGTGGACCAGTCCAACCTTGCCTTCTACTGTGACTGGAGTATTACAACCAATCAAATTTGCTACATTGTATCCAAATAAACTGAAAATATGAACACGTCCAAACCCTCCAGCAAACAAACAGTCCTTCATTTCAGTCAGATTCTGTCACATTGTAACTTTTGTCTTTCCTTCCTTACCATGGTAGCTGAGCAATCAAGAAAATGTCTGGAACATGCTATAAAATTTATCTTCTCCCCAATCAGACACCAATTATGCATTGTGTACAATACAGGAGGTCTTTCTTCTAAAAGTCACAGTAGATGTGTCATCGAACTTGGTTACGGCGTACACTGCCATCACAGAGGAAGTCATTTTCTCCAGTCGGGAGACCAGGAGCTTCATCTAATTAACTCCTTTCATGCAATGTCAGCTGGTGGGCAGAGACAGAGGACGGGACAACTAAGCGTTACCCTCTCACTTCCCGGGTCAGACAAGACTCAATCCACAATCACTCTCTTTATTTTTCCTTAAACCACACAAGATGTGCAGTCATTTGCTCACATCTTACAGAGTTGACTTATTGTCATAGATAATCTCTGTCTGTCTGCCATTGAAGTGAACAGGAACCCTAAGAGGAGCCTTCACTTCTTAATTGCAGGGTGCACGTGGCTGTGATGTCGATGCTTTTTTCTCAGAGGAGGCAAATCTTTCTATAGGAATAATCCAATGCGTGCAGAAGGAGCCTGAGAATCGGATGGAATCGGATGGATGATCAGGTGACCAAAGGAAACAATACATAGTCTCCAAAATGGCTGACTATAATTGCTATGATCCTCCTAGATAAATAAAAAGGAATCCTTAAGAGGACGAGTTTGGGCTCCTTATTCCAATGGTTCTTGTAAACTGGTATACAGATGCTAACCCCTCACAATAGCCAAGCTTATCCATAAGACTACTCCATCACCATAGAGAAGCATCCCCTTATGACTACTCCATCATCAAAGACAAGCATCCCCTTATGACTACTCCCTCACTATAGGCAACTTCTTATGACCTTCTCATCATAGGCAAGAATCCCCTTATAACTGCTCTTCACCATAGGCATGTAAACTCTTATGACTACTCCTTCACAAAAGGCAAGCATCCCTTTAGGACTACTTCCTCACTATAGCAAGCATCCCCTCTGTGTCAAGCACAGAAGACTAAAGAATATGACTGTGGGAGTCCTATATACCTGGCTCAGACTGGCCTACAGGGGAACAGGTGAATCTCCAGGTGGGCCCCTGAGCAAGGTGGTCTCCTTGACCCCATCCCAACTCCTGCACAAGTGGCACATGGCACAGTAGATTGAAAGCACTACCTGTAGATAGGCAGCATATAGCATCTCAACCAGCCTATGTTCTTATCAAACATCTCAACCAGCCTATGTTCTTATCAAACATCTCAACCAGCCTATGTTCTTATCAAACATCTCAACCAGCCTATGTTCTTATCAAACTTGTCAAGCAGCCTATGTTCTTATCAAACATCTCAACCAGCCTATGTTCTTATCAAACTTGTCAACCAGCCTATGTTCTTATCAAACATCTCAACCAGCCTATGTTCTTATCAAACATCTCAACCAGCCTATGTTCTTATCAAACATCTCAACCAGCCTATGTTCTTATCAAACTTCTCAACCAGCCTATGTTCTTATCAAACATCTCAACCAGCCTATGTTCTTATCAAACATCTCAACCAGCCTATGTTCTTATCAAACTTGCCTATGTTCTTATCAAACTTCTCAACCAGCCTATGTTCTTATCAAACTTGTCAACCAGCTTATGTTCTTATCAAACATCTCAACCAGCCTATGTTCTTATCAAACTTCTCAACCAGCCTATGTTCTTATCAAACATCTCAACCAGCCTATGTTCTTATCAAACTTCTCAACCAGCCTATGTTCTTATCAAACATCTCAACCAGCCTATCGGTTTCAAGGTACCACTTGGAACCTAACCCGAGTTCGGTAAAAGTTTTTTTACAGTAGAAATTTATTTTTGAAGTCAATACCCGAAGGCTCATGAGACTTTGTGAAGTAATAACTTCGGCTCATCTGAGCCAATACATTCTAATACTGTATGTTGTGCTCGCTCCGTACAGTATTCTAACAAAGTTTTATGCGAATTGACTTCGGATGTTTCATCCGAAGTCGATTCGCTCATCCCTAGTTGTCAGCCCGCGGCTGCAGGAAGGGTTATTATACTCTGGCGGGTGATTGCTTTTATTGGGCACTAATGCACTTTTGCACAGAAAGGGCTGATATGTGGACTTCATTATTCACCTCTCAGACAATGAAAACAGCATGGTACAAAGTGGGCGGAGACAGAACGTTCTGTAGCCAGTCAGGTCATGAGTACACTGACAGCAGCAGGAGAGGAGTGTGTTGATTGTGTGGGCGACAGTGACCACTTATGTGCTGTTGTTAGTGAGGGCAGGGCTGCATATGATGGGGCAGGTTCATGATGTGGGAAGAGGAAATCAGACAAGTGGTACTTTGTAGAAAGTTCCTAGTCTCCCAGCAGCACAGAGTATTTCAGGAGATGAAATAACCTGTCTACTCATGTGACGATGTTAGAAAGGACAGGGCTGTTTGTCATTGGGTGCAGTATCCTTACCTGAGGAGGGAACCGGAGACAAGGAAATGATCACTGACTGACAGTAGAATGAGCAGGGTGCTGAGCAGCACAGAGTATGTTAGGAGAACAGTGTCCACTCATGACAATCTTACCAGAGCAAGGTCCCGATGTAAGGAGAATGGAAACAAGTGGGTGCAACTTCCCCCTCCCTTGTTTGCAAATATATACCTGGCCCAGTGGGAAGAGACCTATTTTAAGGGGTTCTCCAGGATTTAACTCCTATCTGGCACAACAGAACCGAATAGTATAAAGTCTCTACAGCCAAATTTATTGGCAGAGTCACATATGAACATAATTACAACCAATAATTACATCAATTCATGATAATAGTACAAAAATAAAGTGCAAATGTAGTGCAAAATCCATATTGAAAAGATCAAATGGGACTATTTGTGCATCCATAAGTGAATTCATACAGTGTAGGTCATATATTCATTGCAATATTCCCAGTGTACATCATATAGTGTCCATATTTCTTCATAATAGCAAGTAATTAATAAAGTGGACAACACCAGATATCCCAGGTGGACGCAGTATACATGCCTGTACATGTACTAGATGTCCTAGACATAATCATTGCACAAAACTCACCCTCCCAAACCGCAGACAGAAAAAGGCCTAAGTCGGCTTGTGCCTATAAATGTGTACACTGTGATCCTTAGGCCTCTTTCACACGGGCGTTGCGGGAAAATGTGCGGGTGCGTTGCGGGAACACCCGCGATTTTTCCGCGCGAGTGCAAAACATTGTAATGCGTTTTGCACTCGCGTGAGAAAAATTGCGCATGTTTGGTACCCAAACCCGAACTTCTTCACAGAAGTTCGTGCTTGGGTTAGGTGTTGTGTAGATTGTATTATTTTCCCTAATAACATGGTTATAAGGGAAAATAATAGCATTCTGAATACAGAATGCATAGTAGGTGATCAATTGAGGGTTAAATAAAAATAAAAAAATTAACTCACCTTCTCCTCTTGTTCGCGTAGTTCCCGGTCTCTTCTTTACTTCTTTAATGATGAGCTGTGGGCTAAAGGACCTTTGGTGACGTCAGATCACATGCTCCAATCACATGGTCCATCACCGCGGTGATGTACCATGTGATTGGAGCATGTGATCTGACGTCACCACAGGTCCTAGCCGATAGTTCATCTTTTAAGAAGTAAAGAAGAGACCGGGAACTACGCGAACAAGAGGAGAAGGTGAGTTAATTTTTTTATTTTTTTTTAACCCTCAATTGATCACCTACTAAGCATTCTGTATTCAGAATGCTATTATTTTCCCTTATAACCATGTTATAAGGGAAAATAATACAGTGAATAGACTGTCACCTAGCAACCATGCGTGAAAATCGCACCGCATCCGCACTTGCTTGCGGATGCTTGCGATTTTCACGCAACCCCATTCACTTCTATGGGGCCTGCGTTGAAAAACGCAGAATATAGAGCATGCTGCGATTTTCACGCAACGCACAAGTGATGCGTGAAAATCACCGCTCATGTGAACAGCCCCATAGAAATGAATGGGTCGGTATTCAGTGCCGGTGCAACGCGTTCACCTCACGCATCGCATCCGCGCGGAAAACTGGCCCGTGTGAAAGGGGCCTTACACTTGCTTGAGAAAGGGTCTGTAGATGAGCTGAAACACTGCGACCACAGGGGTGAGTAAAGTATTTTTCTTTCCGCTCATTTTTTGTGAAAGTGCTGCCATTTTTCTTCTTATATTGTCCTGGATTTGTTGCCAGATCCATTGGCCTGCACCTCCATATTTATATTTTGCCTGCAGTACTGCCATTGTTTTATATATATATATAATTTTATAAGCTTTAGATTCTTTTAAATTATGTATTTTATTTTATATTATCTATATTATTTTATGTTTTTTATATTATGTATTTTTTATCAGCTTTTTTCTTATTTTATAGAATTTTATATTATATTTATCTTATTTTATATGCTTTATGATATTTTATAGAATTTTATATTATATATATCTTATTTTATATGCTTTATGATATTATATAGAATTTTATTATATATATATATATATATATATATATATGAAAAAGAACCGCAGCACATCCAATCGGTGAAAAATGTGTTGTCCGAAACATCGCTATATGAGTGAATAAAGGACAACACATTTTTCACTGATTGGATGCGCTGCAGTTCTTTTTCCTTTTATATTACATTTTTGATGTTGGTATAGATCTGGACTGCAGGCACTCCGCCTATCTAGCTATTGATGGCACTGCCCTAATCTTTGTATATAATATATATATATATATATTATTTTATATGCTTTATGTTATTTTATAGAATTTTATTATATATATATGTGAAACTCGAAAAATTTGAATATCATGCAAAAGTTCGTTTATTTCAGTAACGCAACTTAAAATTAGAATTTTGTGAAAAGGTTCAATATTCTAGGCTCAAAGTGTCACACTCTGGTCAGATGATTAATCCATACCCCCTGAGCAAAGGTACCTCAAAATTGTGACTTTGGGGTTTCACAAGCGGTAAGCCATAATCATCCAAATTATAACAAATAAAGGCTTGAAATATCTCGCTCTGCATGTAATAAGTCTCATATATTAGTTTCACCTTTTAATTTGCATTACTGAAATAAATGAACTTTGCACGATATTCTAATTTTTCGAGTTTCACCTGTATATCTTATTTTATATGTTTTTTTTATTTTTTTTATCGAATTTCATTTTATACCATTCGTTTTTTTTAGCGTCCGTTTTATGCCACTGAAACTAAGAAAACTATTTTTGTAAAGCGCCAAACCTTGCAAACCCCAATTAAAAAAGTCTGAATTCCGCCAGTGAGAGCTCCTTCACTCATTCACCTGTGACACGGAGGAGATATCGCTGTAGCGCACATGTGTCAGTTCTCCTTTCAAGCGAAATTGCCAGACTTTACAGAAACAACCACAATTTACTATGTCATTTCACATCTCGCTTCAGAAAGTCCTTCAGAAAATATACGCCGATGAAGCCCCCGGATGTCATTTTTCCCTCCCTGACACAAATATCCGCAGTATATCAGCACATATGGCCATACGCCGCTACGGCCAGGGCTAATATCCTTCATCATCACTATCCCCCTTCTTGCGGAGTGTAAGATGACCCTCGGAGGTAGAAGGACACAATTGCTTTTCTCGAAAGATTGGAAGCAGCAACCTCATCTTTCCAGCGTGACTAATGGCTTCCGAGATCAAAGATGGCTGACTCCTCAGAAGAACCTGCTGATATTACAATCACTGTACACACCGGCATGAAAACACATTCCTCCAGGTTCTGATCCAGCTGCTCTCTCTGTGCCTCGACATCTTTTCTCTATCATGTCACATATTTCCTATCTCCTTGATGTGTTATGAAGGTGCTCCCGAGCGTGGCGAACAGTGTGTCTATAGACAGGAGAAACGGAGGGCTCTCCGAAGAAAGATGCGTATTCCATGTACACAGGATACTTACCGCCACCTTATCTCACATCTTTTTATAAAGGAATCACTTGGAAGAAAACGAAACAGCGGCTTAAAGAAGATGGGGGCGCGACTTCAACAATACAGGGCAGAACTTATAAAGGATATGCTAAAAAGTGGGGTGTTTCCATATGAAACATAACAGTGTACATAAAGTGTATAATAACCCCTGCTTGTTCAGAGTCTGCATAGCGATTAACTTGCAGGCTTCATATACAATATTTACTAAAGTAATTTGATGTAGGAAAAATTGCACCCATCATTATATCAACTTATATACGCTGTGAGGGGTGTGTCTGTCAACATGTTTGCTGACTGAATCCAGTAATAAGCAGAACAGTGAGTGCAGCTCTGGAGCATAATACAGTATGTAACTCAGGATCAGTACAGGATAAGTAATGTAATGTATGTACACAGTGACTGCACCAGCAGAATAGTGAGTGCAGCTCTGGAGTATAATACAGGATGTAACTCAGGATCAGTACAGGATAAGTAATGTAATGTATGTATACAGTGACTGCACCAGCAGAATAGTGAGTGCAGCTCTGGAGTATAATACAGGATGTAACTCAGGATCAGTACAGGATAAGTAATGTATGTACACAGTGACTGCACCAGCAGAATAGTGAGTGCAGCTCTGGAGTATAATACAGGATGTAACTCAGGATCAGTACAGGATAAGTAATGTATGTACACAGTGACTCCACCAGCAGAATAGTGAGTGCAGCTCTGGAGTATAATACAGGATGTAACTCAGGATCAGTACAGGATAAGTAATGTAATGTATGTACACAGTGACTGCACCAGCAGAATAGTGAGTGCAGCTCTGGAGTATAATACAGGATATAACTCAGGATCAGTACAGGATAAGTAATGTATGTACACAGTGACTGCACCAGCAGAATAGTGAGGGCAGCTCTGGAGTATAATACAGGATGTAACTCGGGATCAGTACAGGATAAGTAATGTATGTACACAGTGACTGCACCAGCAGAATAGTGAGTGCAGCTCTGGGGTATATTACAGGATATAACTCGGGATCAGTACAGGATAAGTAACGTAATGTATGTACACAGTGACTCCACCAGCAGAATAGTGAGTGCAGCTCTGGAGTATAATACAGGATGTAACTCAGGATCAGTACAGGATAAGTAATGTAATGTATGTACACAGTGACTGCACCAGCAGAATAGTGAGTGCAGCTCTGGAGTATAATACAGGATGTAACTCAGGATCAGTACAGGATAAGTAATGTAATGTATGTACACAGTGACTGCACCAGCAGAATAGTGAGTGCAGCTCTGGAGTATAATACAGGATGTAACTCAGAATCAGAACAGGATAAGTAATGTAATGTATGTACACAATGACTCCACCAGCAGAATAGTGAGTACAGCTCTGGAGCTTAATACAGGATGTAACTCAGGATCAGTACAGGATAAGTAATGTAATGTATGTACACAGTGACTCCTCCAGCAGAATAGTGAGTGCAGCTCTGCAGTATAATACAGGATGTAACTCAGGATCAGTACAGGATAAGTAATGTATGTACACAGTGACTGCACCAGCAGAATAGTGAGTGCAGCTCTGGAGTATAATGCAGGATGTAACTCAGGATCAGTACAGGATAAGTAATGTATGTACACAGTGACTCCACCAGCAGAATAGTGAGTGCAGCTCTGGAGTATAATACAGGATGTAACTCAGGATCAGTACAGAATAAGTAATGTAATGTATGTGCACAGTGACTCCTCCAGCAGAATAGTGAGTGCAGCTCTGCAGTATAATACAGGATGTAACTCAGGATCAGTACAGGATAAGTAATGTATGTACACAGTGACTGCACCAGCAGAATAGTGAGTGCAGCTCTGGAGTATAATGCAGGATGTAACTCAGGATCAGTACAGGATAAGTAATGTATGTACACAGTGACTCCACCAGCAGAATAGTGAGTGCAGCTCTGGAGTATAATACAGGATGTAACTCAGGATCAGTACAGGATAAGTAATGTATGTACACAGTGACTCCACCAGCAGAATAGTGAGTGCAGCTCTGGAGTATAATACAGGATGTAACTCAGGATCAGTACAGGATAAGTAATGTATGTACACAGTGACTCCACCAGCAGAATAGTGAGTGCAGCTCTGGAGTATAATACAGGATGTAACTCAGGATCAGTACAGGATAAGTAATGTTCTGTTTGTGAGAACTGTTTATGTAGATTCTATGTTACTATAGTTTGGTGTTCAGAGGTGGATATGCCCTTCTACTGTGACAATGAGGATCACATCTATAATCTTGTGCAGTCAGCTAAGATTTTTTTTTTATTGAATGTTTTAGCTCAGGCATAAATAAGGCCAGTAGATATTTAGGGCTCATTTGCATATGCATATTTGTGATCATTTTATGTTTTTTTCAGCTTCTTCTTGTCGTTGCTGATCGGCGCTCTCTCCGATATCAGGTGCTGGACCAGAATGAGGGCGATGATGACTTACTGAGCGCAGGAAACTTTATCTCCGGTAACGTGGAGTAATGGAGCTATGCACCGCTTAATTACAGTACAAATAAAGCAACATCAGGCTAATTTATCAAGCGGCTCCTCCAGCCTCACAGCGTAATCATGTTAAAGAAGAGTCACGCCAAGATATAATGAACAATAACTTGTATACAAATGACACTGTAATTGTGAACGCTGGGATTTGGGTACAATATCTGGCGAGGAGAAACTAAACTGGAAGCCTCTGATCTGATAACTGGAGAGGATAAGGAAAGTAGGAATCGGGGAACCGAAAATGTCACAAAGAGTCTAATTCAACAAGTTTCTGCTGTGAGCGCCACCTTGAGGTTAGCTTAGGAATAACATTACATTAGCTTTTTCCAATCCACCATCTTCGAGCTATGCTAGTCACCCTGAAACAGCCACTGATTCCTACAGTGCCCCTAACATCCAGGAATGATGTAAGAGTCAACACTGCCATAAGTAATGTATGTACACAGTGACTCCACCAGCAGAATAGTGAGTGCAGCTCTGGAGTATAATACAGGATGTAACTCAGGGTCAGTACAGGATAAGTAATGTAATGTATGTACACAGTGACTCCACCAGCAGAATAGTGAGTGCAGCTCTGGAGTATAATACAGGATGTAACTCAGGATCAGTACAGGATAAGTAATGTAATGTATGTACACAGTGACTCCACCAGCAGAATAGTGAGTGCAGCTCTGGAGTATAATACAGGATGTAACTCAGGATCAGTACAGGATAAGTAATGTAATGTATGTACACAGTGACTGCACCAGCAGAATAGTGAGTGCAGCTCTGGAGTATAATACAGGATTTAACTCTGGATCAGTACAGGATAAGTAATGTAATGTATGTACACAGTGACTGCACCAGCAGAATAGTGAGTGCAGCTCTGGAGTATAATGCAGGATGTAACTCAGGATCAGTACAGGATAAGTTATGTATGTACACAGTGACTGCACCAGCAGAATAGTGAGTGCAGCTCTGGAGTATAATACAGGATGTAACTCAGGATCAGTACAGGATAAGTAATGTAATGTATGTACACAGTGACTCCACCAGCAGAATAGTGAGTACAGCTCTGGAGTATAATACAGGATGTAACTCAGGATCAGTACAGGATAAGTAATGTAATGTATGTACACAGTGACTCCACCAGCAGAATAGTGAGTGCAGCTCTGGGGTATAATACAGGATGTAACTCAGGATCAGTACAGAATAAGTAATGTAATGTATGTACACAGTGACTCCTCCAGCAGAATAGTGAGTGCAGCTCTGGGGTATAATACAGGATGTAACTCAGGATCAGTACAGGATCAGTAATGTAATGTATGTACACAGTGACTCCACCAGCAGAATAGTGAGTGCAGCTCTGGAGTATAATACAGGATGTAACTCAGGATCAGTACAGGATAAGTAATGTAATGTAAGTACACAGTGACTCCACCAGCAGAATAGTGAGTGCAGCTCTGGAGTATAATACAGGATGTAACTCAGGATCAGTACAGGATAAGTAATGTAATGTATGTACACAGTGACTGCACCAGCAGAATAGTGAGTGCAGCTCTGGAGTATAATACAGGATGTAACTCAGGATCAGTACAGGATAAGTAATGTAATGTATGTACACAGTGACTGCACCAGCAGAATAGTGAGTGCAGCTCTGGAGTATAATACAGGATGTAACTCAGGATCAGTACAGGATCAGTAATGTAATGTATGTACACAGTGACTCCACCAGCAGAATAGTGAGTACAGCTCTGGGGTATAATACAGGATGTAACTCAGGATCAGTACAGGATAAGTAATGTAATGTATGTACACAGTGACTGCACCAGCAGAATAGTGAGTGCAGCTCTGGAGTATAATACAGGATGTAACTCAGGATCAGTACAGGATAAGTAATGTAATGTATGTACACAGTGACTCCACCAGCAGAATAGTGAGTGCAGCTCTGGGGTATAATACAGGATGTAACTCAGGATCAGTACAGAATAAGTAATGTAATGTATGTACACAGTGACTCCTCCAGCAGAATAGTGAGTGCAGCTCTGGGGTATAATACAGGATGTAACTCAGGATCAGTACAGGATCAGTAATGTAATGTATGTACACAGTGACTCCACCAGCAGAATAGTGAGTGCAGCTCTGGAGTATAATACAGGATGTAACTCAGGATCAGTACAGGATAAGTAATGTAATGTAAGTACACAGTGACTCCACCAGCAGAATAGTGAGTGCAGCTCTGGAGTATAATACAGGATGTAACTCAGGATCAGTACAGGATAAGTAATGTAATGTATGCACACAGTGACTGCACCAGCAGAATAGTGAGTGCAGCTCTGGAGTATAATACAGGATGTAACTCAGGATCAGTACAGGATAAGTAATGTAATGTATGTACACAGTGACTGCACCAGCAGAATAGTGAGTGCAGCTCTGGAGTATAATACAGGATGTAACTCAGGATCAGTACAGGATCAGTAATGTAATGTATGTACACAGTGACTCCACCAGCAGAATAGTGAGTACAGCTCTGGGGTATAATACAGGATGTAACTCAGGATCTGTACAGGATAAGTAATGTAATGTATGTACACAGTGACTGCACCAGCAGAATAGTGAGTGCAGCTCTGGAGTATAATACAGGATGTAACTCAGGATCAGTACAGGATAAGTAATGTAATGTATGTACACAGTGACTCCTCCAGCAGAATAGTGAGTGCAGCTCTGGAGTATAATACAGGATGTAACTCAGGATCAGTACAGGATAAGTAATGTAATGTATGTACACAGTGACTGCACCAGCAGAATAGTGAGTACAGCTCTGGGGTATAATACAGGATGTAACTCAGGATCAGTACAGGATAAGTAATGTATGTACACATGGACTCTACCAGCAGAATAGTGAGTGCAGCTCTGGAAGTAACTCAGGATTAGAACAGGATACATGATTAATGTGGGAAATAAACTACAATAAAAATGGCTTAAAATTAGTGTGCATATCAACCCCGTGGTTATATTAGATTTGTCCCTCTTCCAGGCAACATCATATATGCTCACTTCCCTCCTCAGATAGGACAGCTAACACTGTTCATCTAGTTCAGGGGTGGGCAATTATTTTTTCGATGGGGCCACATGAGAAACTGAAAATATTTTGGAGGGCCGGGCCAAAAGGCTAAACTCAATACTGCATAAAATCAATTGTATTTCTTTATAAAAAGCAGTAAATATCATTGTTGGACAACTGGTACGAGTACTTGTTATAGTTAAACAATGAAAAAGTGAGGTTGCCTTACAAGAAAAAAATTTAAATTTATTAAACAAAATTTCCCAAAACAATGAACATTTTTCACTATTTGTGACTCATATTAGTGAAAGCCATTGTCCCCCTGTGAATCCAGCCATTGTCCCCTGTGAATCCAGCCATTGTCCCCCTGTGAATCCAGCCATTGTCCCCCTGTGAATCCAGCCATTGTCCCCCTGTGAATCCAGCCATTGTCCCCCTGTGAATCCAGCCATTGTCCCCCTGTGAATCCAGCCATTGTCCCCCTGTGAATCCAGCCATTGTCCCCCTGTGAATCCAGCAATTGTCCCACTGTGAATCCAGCCATTGTCCCCATGTGAATCCAGCCATTGTCCCCTGTGAATCCAGCCATTGTCCCCCTGTGAATCCAGCCATTGTCCCCCTGTGAATCCAGCCATTGTCCCCCTGTGAATCCAGCCATTGTCCCCCTGTGAATCCAGCCATTGTCCCCCTGTGAATCCAGCCATTGTCCCCCTGTGAATCCAGCCATTGTCCCCCTGTGAATCCAGCCATTGTCCCCTGTGAATCCAGCCATTGTCCCCTGTGAATCCAGCCATTGTCCCCCTGTGAATCCAGCCATTGTCCCCCTGTGAATCCAGCCATTGTCCCCCTGTGAATCCAGCCATTGTCCCCCTGTGAATCCAGCCATTCTCCCCCTGTGAATCCAGCAATTGTCCCACTGTGAATCCAGCCATTGTCCCCATGTGAATCCAGCCATTGTCCCCTGTGAATCCAGCCATTGTCCCCCTGTGAATCCAGCCATTGTCCAATGTGAATCCAGCCATTGTCCCCTGTGAATCCAGCCATTGTCCCCTGTGAATCCAGCCATTGTCCCCTTGTGTACAGAACACCCCCCCCCTTACAATAGTACACACCCCTCCCCCCCCCCTTGCCTTTAGAAACGTAATGCTCAGAGATGATCAGCCATGTGTTAGTCACACTGACTACACACAGCACAGGGGGAGGCGGCCGCAGCTTCATGCTTGTCGGCTCTGTGACTGTCAGTGTCAGACAGTCACAGCCGATACTATGAGAGCCGCGGGCGCTGCGCCGTTACAGAGAAGGGAATAATTGCGGCCGGCCGGGTCCCGGGTACGGCTCGCACGAGGCACCCCCCCCCCTGCTGTGTCTTACCTAGACAGTACTGCCGCTGACGCTGCCTCCCTGCCACCGCGCCATGCCACACGCAGCACGCCGAGTCGGAAGTCCTCTTCATTCGCGGAGGAGGGGTATCGTTGCTTGGCACGCCTCTGGCTCCGCCCGGGGGCCGGATTAAAAGGTCCGCCGGGCCGTATACGGCCCGCGGGCCGTAGTTTGCCCAGGTCTGATCTAGTTCATTCTGTTCCATGAAAAGAATTCTATAATCGTAGTGAAGACTGACACATTTAGAGGAGTTTGGATTAGTGCAGCGGAGGTCAGTGATATAGCACTATATTATTACAATCTCTTTACTATTTCCCCGCAGTATGTAGAGGGATCCGCAGAGCATTGTCCGGGGCCCCCGCTCAGGTTTCATTGTTTGTTCATTCAAACCAATTTCCTAGAATAATCACCCGGCAGCGAGCAGTGATAAAGCCGCCATCTATAATACATAGGCGAGTGCAATAACCTGTGCGTCACCAGGAAACCTTTAACCCCTTCACGGCAATGGTTACAGAATATGGCCATCCCCCTACAAATAAGGCAGCTATAAGGCACTTATACGTTAAGGAGTAAAATAGTAGAAGCTGAAACATGGATATAAAATGCTGAGGTGGAGGGAAGCGTCATGGCGGCCGCCGCAAAACGCAGGGAAATCAAGTTCAAAGTTTGTGCGAAAAAACTGTGCAAATCTCTCTTTTTCTTTTTGCCTAAACTTAGATTGTTTAATCCACAAAAACTGTTGCCGATAAATTCCCACAATGTATATAAGCATCTCGTGTGTGATACTGCCCAGTGTATCTAAGCCTAACGTTTGATTAAGTCATCTGCTCCCTGGTCCCTTGTGGGGGCTCTGGGGTGCAGACACCTATCGGCGTCCATGGCAGCTCTGTCTGTGAATGGGGTTGGCGCCCGGGCTCATGGCGTCTGCGGGCGGGCAGCCGTCTGTATCTGCAGGTATCCTGGAATTATGTGCTAATAAATGGAAGAATAGAAATAAACACAAAGAGAGGGATAATTAATACTCGTCTACTGACACCACAGGCAGATCATGGAAGCTGTCCACAAAAGACATGCAGGACGTCTGCTGGTCAGCACCACAGGATCAGTGCAGATGGAGCAGACTTCATTGTACACACCGGCAAAAACATCCCACACCGAGGCGGAGATGCTGCAACGAGGCGTCCTATGTGCAGCTGTAATGATTACAATCCTAAAGTGAAAGGAGAAGAGTACTGGGGAAAACCTACAACTGAGAGGAGGCTCCAGGACCCTGTTGTGTCACCTCTAGCCTGTATACAAGATGAGATACAGCCTCTAGCCTGTATACAAGATGAGATACGACCTCTAGTCTGGATACAAGATGAGATACGGCCTCTAGCCTGGATACAAGATGAGATACGGCCTCTAGCCTGGATACAAGATGAGATACGGCCTCTAGCCTGTATACAAGATGAGATACGACCTCTAGTCTGGATACAAGATTAGATACGGCCTCTAGCCTGGATTCAAGATTAGATACAGCCTCTATCCTGGATACAAGATTAGATACGGCCTCTAGCCTGGATGCAAGATGAGATACGACCTCTAGTCTGGATACAAGATTAGATACGGCCTCTAGCCTGGATACAAGATGAGATACGGCCTCTATCCTGGATACAAGATTAGATACGGCCTCTAGCCTGGATGCAAGATGAGATACAGCCTCTATCCTGGATACAAGATGAGATACAGCCTCTAGCCTGGATACAAGATGAGATACGGACTCTATCCTGGATACAAGATGAGATACAGCCTCTAGCCTGGATACAAGATGAGATACGGACTCTATCCTGGATACAAGATGAGATACAGCCTCTAGCCTGGATACAAGATGAGATACGGCCTCTATCCTGGATACAAGATTAGATACGGCCTCTAGCCTGTATACAAGATGAGATACAGCCTCTATCCTGGATACAAGATTAGATACGGCCTCTATCCTGGATACAAGATGAGATACAGCCTCTAGCTTGGATACAAGATGAGATACAGCCTCTAACCTGGATACAAGATGAGATACGGCCTCTAGCATGGATACAAGAGGAGAAACGGCCTCTAGCCTGGATACAAGATGAGATATGGCCTCTAGCCTGGATACAAGAGGAGAAACGGCCTCTAGCCTGGATACAAGATGAGATATGGCCTCTAGCCTGCATACAAGATGAAATAAAGCCTCTAGCCTGGATACAAGATGAGATACGACCTCTAGCCTGGATACAAGATGAGATACGGCCTCTAGCCTGGATACAAGAAGAGATACAGCCTCTAGCCTGGATACAAGAAGAGATACGGCCTCTAGCCTGGATACAAGATGAAATAAAGCCTCTAGCCTGGATACAAGATGAGATACGGCCTCTAGCCTGGATACAAGATGAGATACAGCCTCTAGCTTGGATACAAGATGAGATACAGCCTCTAACCTGGATACAAGATGAGATACGGCCTCTAGCATGGATACAAGAGGAGAAACGGCCTCTAGCCTGGATACAAGATGAGATACGGCCTCTAGCCTGGATACAAGAGGAGAAACGGCCTCTAGCCTGGATACAAGATGAGATACGGCCTCTAGCCTGGATACAAGATGAAATAAAGCCTCTAGCCTGGATACAAGATGAGATACGACCTCTAGCCTGGATACAAGATGAGATACGGCCTCTAGCCTGGATACAAGAAGAGATACAGCCTCTAGCCTGGATACAAGAAGAGATACGGCCTCTAGCCTGGATACAAGATGAAATAAAGCCTCTAGCCTGGATACAAGATGAGATACGGCCTCTGGCCTAGATACAGGATGAGAAACGGCCTCTAGCCTGGATACAACATGAGATACAGCCTCTAGCCTGAAGCAAGATGAGATACGGCCTTTAGTCTGGATAAAAGATGAGATACGGCCTTTAGTCTGGATACAAGATGAGATACAGTCTCTAGCCTGGATACAAGATGAGATACGACCTCTACCCTGGATACAAGATGAGATACGGCCTCTATCCTGGATACAAGATGAGAAAAAGCCTCTAGCCTGGATATAAGATGAGATACGGCCTGTAGCCTGGGTATAAGATGAGATACAGCCTCTAGCCTGGATACAAGATGAGATACAGCCTCTAGCCTGGATACAAGATGATATATGGCCTCTATCCTTGATACAAGATGAGATACAGCCTCTAGCCTGAATACAAGATGAAATACAGCCCTTAGCCTGGATACAAGATGAGATACAGCCTCTAGCCTGGATACAAGATGATATATGGCCTCTATCCTTGATACAAGATGAGATACGGCCTCTAGCCTGAATACAAGATGAAATACAGCCTCTTTATGGATACAAGATGAGATACAGCGCTTAGCCTGGATACAAAATGAGATATGGCCTCTAGCCTGGATACAAGATGAGATCCGGCCTCTAGCCTGGATACAAGATGAGATACGGCCTCTAGCCTGGATACAAGATGAGATATGGCCTCTAGTCTGGATACAGGATGAGATACGGCCTCTAGTCTGGATATAAGATAAGATACGGCCTCTAGCCTGGATACAGGATGAGATGCAGCCTCTAGCCTGGATATAAGATGAGACATGGCCTCTAGCCTGGATAAAAGATGAGATACGTCCTCTAGTCTGAATACAAGATGAGATACTGCCTCTAGCCTATATACAAGATGAAATGCAGCCTCTGGCATGGATACAAGATGAGATACGGCCTCTAGCCTTGACAGGATGAGATACAGCCTCTAGCCTGGATATAAGATTAGATACGTCCTCTAGCCTGGATACAAGATGATATGCAGCCTCTGCCCTGGATACAAGATTAGATACGGCATTTAGCCTGGATACAAGATGAGATATGGCCTCTAGTCTGGATAGAAGATGAGATCTGGCCTCTAGCCTGGATACAAGATGAGATACGGCCTCTAGCCTAAAGTATAGGTCAGAAAGGCCTAGATGGTGGATAATTCATCTAAATGACCATCGTGTTTCTCTTAATCCAGTGATGTGTCCCCTCTCATAGTCTGTCAAATGTCTTCGAGTGCCTCACAGATCATATCTAACAGTCAACGATCTCTTACCAAAAGGTGCACTAACCAAAAGTAGCCTCTAAGAGCCAATTTATAGGGCCTTAGGGGAAGCACTTTTACGCCTCCTTGTGACAAGACCCAGTGTCTAATCAGACCACACCTGTTATTAGTTACAGATCTGCCTGAGACATAACAAAGTTATGACGAGTTCTGCTGCAATCCGACACTTCTTTCTGGGTGCGGTATTAATATATATTTTTTAGTGAGTGTATATAATGGGGCATAGCTGAAAAAAACACAGTCAGGGCGTACACAGATCTTATAGGTAAACTTAGTATGCCCCCCAATGAGGTACAACAGGTGCTTCAGTGCTTCATAAATATGGCATTCTTTCAGCATATCTTATTGCTTAATACAGATCTACAAGACAACGGTCATACATACAACTCTAAATTCTCTGATTTCCTTCATACAGTACATGATAAAACTATCTGCCTGCAGCCACCACTAGGAGGAGCGCAGTGCATAGGAATTTATACAGTTACCACTGAATTTAATTGAAGCTGTAAAAATCTCTATGCGCTAAGCCTCCCCCTAGTGGTGGCTGCCGGAAAATGGATTTACATCAGCAGAAGTTCAGCTCTGGTCTCCTTTACTGCTGGACCCCATAGCATTAGCATTAGTTTGATAAATCTGCCTCATGATGAATTCTCAGCATATTTACGGATGCCCTACAAGGGCCAATCAGATCGCAACTTTATTTTCTCAAATCTGCACGCCATTAGCCCCACCCTCTGGTTGCTATGGGAATTTTGACCACTTCACAGTTGCTATTGGAAATGTGCCCACTATTTTCTCCTTTGCGCGACCGGTTGCCATGGTTACGGTATTTGTAGATGAAGGGGTTAAACAAGGACGGCAGAAGTCTCTTTCCTGGCTCTCTCTGAAGACATTTGTTTCATTTATGGCTGCGTCGTTGCCATTCTCCAGTAAATATAATCATCGGAATGATTTAGGGATTATAAATATTGAACAGATCGCGCGTTTTCACACGACGCTTTCTACTAAATGGGGTTTTTAAACAGCTAAATTTAAAAAAGCGCTGGCGAAATGTGAATCTTAAACAGCCACACGTCTTCAACAGATAGCGACGAAAATAAAACTGCAGATCAAGTCATTTACCACATGGAAATATGGAGATGGGATCATCTGCCGGCCTCAGCGCCTCGTAAAGGCCTGGCGACGTGGGGGTGTGAAGATGGTGAGGGCAAGGGGAAGGGGTCTACATGGGAAGCAGAGGCATTCTTTATGCTAACAAAACAATACAATCACTTCTCATGGGCCTTGTGGTCATACACAAGCGGAAAATGAAAAAAAAAATTGAGCTGAGAATGATAAAGTATAAACCACTAGAGGTGCTTGGTCAATGATGATCACACAACCAAGGTGGTGCACCCTTTGTGTTGGATTCTGCAGGAGAGTATATGTTTGTTGAGGTCACATTAATACTGGGTGGAATCTCCCCTTGCTGTGATACAGGCTACCACTCTAGCATGGTAATGGTCAACTTGGACCCATAGTTCAGCCAAGATGGTTGTTGACTGCTGTGCATGGGAGATCCATCACCCCATCCAGTCCCAGACATTCTAAATGGGGAAAGAGATTTGGAGACAAAGTTGACCAGAGGATCTGCTGGATACCCTCAAAAGCACATTGTGTAGGAGGCATTATCTTGTTGGAACACCATGTCTCCTAGCTGAGTCAAAAAGGCAGTAGAACTAGTTCTATGATATTCTGGACATATACCAAAAGCTGACCAATGTTCCCTCCTCGAATATGTATGATAACTAATGGATTCCCACAACAACAGCTATTGTATTCTTGATTAATCGGCCCCAAGGGAGGATTGTACAGCATTTGTCAGAGAAAGGTAACGCACCTACATTGAGGAGGACCATAGTACAGATGGTTAAGCTGCTGGTAGAGGGGCTGACCTTCAGGGGTTGCGCTAGGAGCACAACATCCAAAGCAGCGGTGGAGCTATATTCAAGTGGCGGGTGTAGCCATGCTTTCTCCATCAAGACACGCGGTGCCAGGTCAGAAACTGTTGTGGGGAAGATACGGGATCAGGGCCAATCTTTATTGGAATAATTTCTTCAATAGGACCTATTGAAGAAATTATTCCAATAAAGATTACACTTGACTAACCAAGTTTGGACTTACCTGGTTGCGCCACTGCTGATTCCGTATCTTCCCCACAACAGTAGCTACATTGAGGCTACAGACATCTCTGCATGTGGTGGGGTATTAAACTTCAGGTTCCCCATCATAATAAAAGGATAGAAAGGGCCCTCTGTTCAGAGACTGTATTCAACTGAGGATACTCATCATACAAGACTCCTTAATTACAGAACCCAGACAAGACCTCCTGAATAAATACAGACCTCAGACCAGACCTCCACAACAGTAGCTACATTGAGGCTACAGACATCTCTGCATGTGAAGGGGTATTAAACGTGAGGTTCCCCATCATCTTAAAAGGATAGAAAGGGCCATTTGTTCAGATTCTACTGATCATACCAGACTCCTTAATTACAGAACCCAGACCAGACCTCCTGAATAAATACAGACCCTAGACCACACTCCTTAAACAAATATACAACCCAGACCAGGCACACTTAATACAGACCCCAGACATGCAGATTCTGACCGCTTCTTTTTTTACGCCCGGGCATCAATGAAGATAACAACTTAATGTCAGGAGTTCTGCCCTTTTCCTAGGAGTTTTCTGGTTGGCAAACATGGCTTTGGGTACAAGCTACTACAGTTTGAGTCAGGAAACATGGGCCATAACTTGGGGGGTGGGGGGGTAGGGGTGGATGGGTGTGTGTGGTTAAGTGTTATGGGGGACGTCAATGAGAAGCCATCTGAGCTGGACAGAGAGTCCTGCAGGAGCGATTAAAATTGCGTCTTTCCTACTGGTGAAAAAAAAAGTAGGTATTGCCCCTTTTATACCCTCTACGTAGAGAAGCCCCAAATGGGCTTAGTGATCATGCTGGTGGGGGAAGGCCAGACGAGGCAAGTTCCCTGGGTGCTCGGTGCCAGAAGGGCCTTGGCCATAGTATTTTGATACAGAGCTAGGCCTGTAGACTGACTCTTCGCCCCAGATGAAGGAAAACCTAAACGCACCAAATAATTGGCATCATTTTGTTTCCTCTTCTTCATGTTTCCAGTAAGTGATCCCATTCCCCTATCCTAAACATGTTAATTAGTGGAGGTTGGAAATAATTAAGCTACATTTGCTGCAAAAAATTAGCATGTATGTTTGCAATCAATACTGCCAGACGCTATTGACCGGTGCCTCAGCTTTCAGCTACTTGTGGGACAACAAGCCAATAACTGGACCTTCAAATGTTACTTATGGGGTGGAAATGCAGTGCTGAGCATTCTAGGTTCAATACGGCTGCGAAAGTCTGCAATATTGTTTAATGGAAATAAAAGTAAATTGCAAATGTGTGTACATCTTATCATGATGATTAATGGAGGCCCAAACAGGAACTATAACTCATGAATCATGAAATGGAGAACTTCATATAAAAGTATAGAGCCATTATAAACAAAAAATGCAAGGACTTACAGTACATATAGTGGGAGGCGGATGCCTTTTATCAATCGGGCAGTCAGCTGTTTATCACATGTATTCTCATGTATCTGTGAGTCTGAATGGACCTGCTGTGATCTAAGGAACAATACCCCCAAACTGAAGGAGTCCACACCGTACATGTGTAGCATGCTCTCCATTCATCGCTATTGAAGTTTCGAAAAGCATTCGACTGTTGGTAGAAGTCCTATAGAGGTGTCCGTGCATGTGCAGCTGCTCTCTGTTCACATGTGGGGTCCTATTCTGCAGCTCTCGCCCTGTAACCGTCACAGCTTCTAACAAGGATGGAACTGAGCATGTGTGTCCAGCTCAGCGATGTTACAGAGGTGGACAGATAAACAGGTAAAAGAACAAACAGCAGGTGGCGCCATTAAGTTACATTTTAATAAATAACTCAGTAACTATACTATTTTTTTTTTATTATATCCAATTGCAAAAAATACCCCAAAACAGGTGCTGGTGTGAAAAATGTAGACTATTTTTCGTGGAACAACGCCTTTAAAGGATAACTCATATTTTCATTAAAAAAATCTATTTTAGCATATGTAACTGCTGCAGCAGCATTATGAATAAAGCAATCTTTAGTTTCTTCACATACCACTGTTTTCCTTGAGTTTTCCCCTTAGTTACGGTTGAATCCTACATTATGAGAATCTTATCAAGATGGCTCCTCTGCCAGTTCTCTGAGGCCAAAACTGCATAACCTCAGGTCACATACAAACTTCCTGTAGCCAGCAGCTTCCTGCTAGCCAATCAGATTGGATTACTGAGAGACACGCCTCCTCACTCTGAAGCCTAATGCAGGAATGCAGTGTGAAGGACCGCCCCTCCGTCTTCCTAGCCAGAGATAGACGAGCCCTAGCAACGGTATTTTAAGGGAGCGGTGGAAAGGGACAGAGGACATTAATGAAAGCTGTTATTATAAGGTAATTACAGATCTTTTGGCAATCACTGACAGAGTAACTCAGGTATACATGCCTAGCTCTAATAAACTAGCAAAAAATAAAATGACAGTTATCCTTTAAATTAAGCTACTGGAATTAAGTATCTTTGTGACAAAAATTTAAAAATGTACTTGTAGTGACCTGAAGCAGTGGTATTTTGATGTCTGGTTTAGCAACGGTATGTTATTATGTTTGAAGACTTGTTTTTGTCTAGAAAAAACTGCGTCATCATACCCATTGACTATTATTTAAGTTCTAATGCAAGTCTAGACCAGAACTGTAACATTGTATTTGTTTGTGTTGAGTTTCTCCAATCTACCCATCCCACTAGAAGGTTCTAGTAGTTGTCTGCAGGGATCAGAGAGAGAGACTCTGCCAGACTACTTGAGTGACCAGGAGAAGATGCTGAGATGGGGATGCTGAGCCACAGACTGTGGCCCTGTGACCAAGGAGCCAGGAGGACTACTGAGCCCTAGACTGTGGGCCTTCAAGGTACCAGCCTTCTGAGAGAGAGAGAGAGGGACAGCTAGCTCAGGCCTTTCCTCAGCATCAAACCCTTCTTCTGCCAGGGAGGAGACTGGAGAGGCCAGCCCTATGCCTCACCTGTATTGTTTTGCACTTAAATTCTTCCAGTACAGAAGCAGACTGGTTTACTGCAGACCCTGACTATCTGGACTTATTTCCCATTGAGGTGTACCATGCCTTCCCTTCTGGAGAGCAGCAACACGTGGTGACACCTCGACAGTGTCCAGGGAACCAAGCATAGCATTGGGGCCACCCAAACCTGGACATTCCTAATGGTCCCCAATATTTGGTTATTGCCCCATTACCACTTCATCTGAAACACTGGGCTCCATATTAACAGGACTATACTACCTTAACTTGTAATGCTGCCCCCCCCATATGGACTGTTTTCCATGTTTCATGTTGTATCCACTACATGCGTGTTCAGTACAAGAACCTAACACGTGGGACACATAATGCCATCGTGTGAGGGGAAGCTTTCATCCCCTGAGATAACGGTGACAGGATGCTATAAGGCGCAATAAATATTATACTGTTTATTACGCGTGTTCTCATTATCCGCCCCCCTCGCACTTGCACATTGCAATTAGTACAAGTTATTGCTACAATTCTTTAGATGAAATGAGCAGAAAATTGCACAATATTCATTTGTATAGCAACATAATAATAGCGCAAAATCATAACAGGAATAAACGGTTTATGACCGAGTAACTCTGGCAGGGATGGACCGAGCTGTTTAGCCTGCAGAAAACTGCCTAGACAAGATACAACTGTAGCAAACCCCCAGCTGTGGGAAGTGTTTAGCATTAAAAAGTTCTGCTACTTTCTACTTTACATTGATTTACCAGTTTAAAGAGCTCTGCTTGCTGTACATGAATGTGAACCGTCCTGTTTACATCTAAATTCCCAGCCCTTCTCACAGTGGAGGGTAGCTGACGTAGATTCCAGGTGTAATATGTGCCAGGTACACAAATGGTTTAATTTGTTGGGCAGTGGAGGTCCCTCCATCAGCCACCGCCTCTCACCGATGCTCCACGAACAAGGGTGTTGTAAAATGGCCAAAAGTTGCAAATTTTGACACAAAAATGGGCAAATCTCTGATACATTCCCCCTATGTGTGACACCAGCTAAAGGAAGACCTATCAGCTCCCACGACATGTCTATTTTAGTAAATACTTACATTCCCTATGAAATACTGTACACACCTATTCTTTGGTCCTCCTAGAAATGTTGGAATAAACGTGACATAGTCTAAGGCTGTCAAATCCATGATGACAGTATCAAACACATACCTCATTTGTCAAGGGGAACAGCAACAGCCAGTTGTCAATCAATTTCCAGCAGGAATAACTGAGGAGCGGCATAGTGTAGAGTTCTAAGAAAAAAGGCATCAGAACTTTCCAGAATATAAGTATTTAATAAAACACACGTATCAGGAGAGGTGGCCATCTTGAAAGGGGTTGTCCCACGCCAAACACTTATTCCCTATCTACAGGATTAGGAATAAGTGTCTGATTGCCGGGGGTTTGACTGCTGGGGCCTCCTATAATCATGAGAATGGGGGCCCCGTGTTCCGCCACTTAATGGAGTAGCCACAAGTACAAGCACTCACCTATCTCCAGTAGCCCCATAGAGTTAAATAGAGTGGCAGTGAGTATGCTCGCAATTCAAACGGGAGGAACATGGGGCCCCATTCTTTTTAGAGGCAGGGGCCCCAGTGATCATATCACTACTGGTCAGATGTTTATTCCCTATGCAGTGGCTGGGTTTGGAGAAGTCTCAACACTACGCTGGGTCCCCCAACACCACTGAGGTGTCACCACGTGTTGCTGCTCTCCGGAAGGGATGGTAAGGCGTGGTGCACCCCAATGGGAAATAAGTCCAGAGTAACCAGTGTGCTTCTTTACTGGAGGAGCTAAAGTGCAAAAGTGGTAACCTAGCCAAAGGCTGGTTGTCCAGAGTCTGTGGCAAAGTCATCCAGCTGGCTCCCTGGTCAAAGGGTCTTTGGTGGAGTATCCCCATCTCAGCACATTCTTCTGATCACTTGTGCAGTCTGGCAGAGTCTTGTTACGGTGGGGAGTGGGGAAAACCCCCCACCGTACAATATAAAGGGATAAAGGGGAAGCAGCTAGGCCAGGACGTTGTAATCAGGGAGCAGGTCACCTCCTATTGCGTCCCTAATCCTCACTGTATGAGCGCACACAGCCAAAGCCGAGACACTGCCACCACATGCCATAACAGCAACACGTTGCCACCGGCAACAGCATGCGTGGCAACCATGTCACGGCGCACACAGCAAAAGCCGAGACACTGCCACCACATGCCATAACAGCAACACGTTGTCACCGGCAACCACAAGCATGGCACCAGTGTCACGGCGCACACAGCAAAGGCCGTGACAAGTCTCTCCCACTAAACACTGGTCCTTAGGGCTCTCACAGCTCTTTTTATATACAGTTTATAAATAAACTAGAACCTTCTTGTGGGATGGGTGGAGTGGAGAATCACAGTCTAAACAGAAACAATGTTGCAATTTCAGTCTGTCATAGACTTGCATAGAGTTTCAATACAAGTCTATGGGAATAACTAATCAGTTTTTCCAGTCATACATAAGTCTTCAAACATAAACAACAGAGCTGAAGCAGACAGTCAAAAGGTATTTTGCATAATCCTTGGAAGATTTCTAACTTCTCAGTGCACAGGTAGAAAGTGCCAAAGTCTCTCACTATTAGCTGGCTGTGGATTAACCTTTTCCATAGTATAGTGCAATAATAGTGCAAATGCACATGGTATAGTACAGTAAACATATAAAATGCAGTTCAATAATATAAACAACAGCATCAATCACAGTGCAAGTTAACCCTTCAAAGTGCAATAAAGTAATGAGTTGATGACTTTGCAAAGCAGAAATAGGGGCAAATGTCCACAACTGTCCATAGGGCACTGCACCTATCCTGGAGACAGGAGACAATCTTTTGTAGTGGGAAAGCCCCTTTAAGCCTGGTGTAGCAGTAGTTTAACCAGAATAATTTAACCCTCTCTCAGCCATTGCCAAAGTAAGGTATGTCACTACGCTATGAAAGTGGGAGGGGGAGTCACGGATCTGCTTCCTAGCTGCATAATCAGCTTGCTCTATGGAGAAGGTGTGGCACCATCAGCGGTGGGGGTGCCCAGCAGCCTTCCGCATGGTTCACTGCCCACCCTCTATGCTTACAGTATTTAATTATGAGACGGCTGAGAATAAACACAACGAGTTGATGAATTAATCAGGAGGCAGAAAGCTCCGGGGTGAATGTTTGTTTGTTCATGTGTCATTTGCAAAAAGCGGAAACATTGACAAGGAGCCAAGGTCTGATAGTCATCGCCCCGCTGCGCTGCGTCTGGGGGATGAAACATTTCTATACAGAAAGTTAAGGACATGCAGAAGACTCAGGGCAGGACTCAGATAAAAGGATTAGCTGGATATAGAGGAGACTCCCCTTCTTCTCTGTTCACAGCCAAAGTTAATTCACCTGGTTTTCCAATACCACAACCTTACTTGTTATCTTCTCCATTCACATACAAAGTTAAAAAGTTAAATTGCCACTTAATTTTGGTTACAAAGGTAAAGTGCATTGTAGGAGATCAGATCATAGCTAAAAGGACTGTCTCAGAAGAGACAACCCCTTTCAAAATCTGCTAAACGCAGTAGGTCCCGACACCCCCCATAAAAATCGGCATCCAGATGTACAAGATGGTAGATAATACAAGAAAAGCCTGAGTCCCTCATCCAGTGTCTCTTCTCCAGCTTATAGAGGGGGGTCCTGATAGGACAAACCCCTCTGTGACACCCATATGCCCTAATAGGGACTTCATGAGACATCCCCTTTAATAATTATAACCCCTTTAATTATAGAGATACAGCAGAAAGACCATGTCAGGTCATATGACTGGTGGAAACATAAGTAACATCCAGTAGAAATGTGTCGTGTTTTACCCTTTTCATTTTTTTTTATCATATCATGGAAAGTTTTACAACTTTGTGTATCATTTGTTCTCTAATTCCAAGATCTCTGCTTGCTGTCTGATAGTACACTATACTGATCCAAGCCTGAGACAAACACATTCTGCACACTACCTGTCCAAGCCTAAACCGGACACACTCCGCATGCTACCCATCTCCAACCATACTGGTCCAAATCTGGGCCAGACACTCTCTGAATGCTACCCCACCCCACACCACTCTGGTCCAAACCTAAACTGGACACACTCCGCATGCTACCCGTCCCCACACCATTTTGGTTCAAGCCTAAGCCGGGCACACTCTGCATGCTACACGTCTCCACACCATACTGGTCCTAACATGAGCCGGAAACACTCCGCATGCTACCTGTCCCCACACCACTCTGGTCCAAGCCTAAACCGGACACACTCCGCATGCTACCCATCTCCACACCATACTGGTCCAAATCTGAGCCGGACACTCTCTGAATGCTACCTGTCCCCACACCATATTGGTCCAAACCTGATCTTGACACTCTCTGAATGCTACCTGTCCCTACATCATACTGATCCATATCGGAGCTGAAAACTCTCTGAATGCTATCCCCCCCCACACCTTACTGGTCCAAGCCTGAGCTGGACACTCTCTGAATACTACCCATCCCCACTAGTCCAAGCATGAGCTGGACACTCTTTGTGCACTGTTTATTCCCACACCATACTGGTCCAAGCCTGAGCTGGACACTCTCTGAACGCTACCCATCCTCACTAGTCCAAGCATGAGCTGGACACTCTCTGAACGCTACCCACCCTCACTAGTCCAAGCATGAGCTGGACACTCTGAACGCTACCCATCTTCACTAGTCCAAGCCTGAGCCAGACACTCTCTGAACGAAACTAGTCCCCACACCATACTGGTCCAAGCCTGTATCAGACACTCTCTGGACACTACACGTCCCCACATCTTACTGGTCTAAGCCTGGGCCGGACATTCTCTGCATGCGGCCAGTCCCCACACCATACTGGTCCAAGCCTGAGCTGGACACTGTCATCACTCTACCCATCCTCACACCTTACTGGTCCAAACACTCTTTGAACACTACTATTTCTTACACCATACTAGTCGAAACCTGAGCTGAATACTCTCGGCACGCCATCCCCGGCAGAATATTCTCTCAGCCCAATCACTGAATGTTTTCCTTTGCAGCTTATTCATCATACATTCAGATATTCTGACAGTCTGATGAATCAGCCGCACAGAATAACATAGCGTGAAGCCACCGTAGTGCTTTTTATTTGTGGAAAATGATTTTATCCTTTTATCATGGTTTGGTACAATAGGACCTTCTCTTAGTCACCCAGTGACAGGTTTTGATGTAGCTAAGAGGTTCTAATTGCACAAATTAGTGGGAGGAAAACTAAATGTTTGACTACAGACTGCTCTGAATCACCAGAGAGAAGAAAATAGATGAAGTAACTTCACACAGTAGACACCGTCTTGTCATAGACCATCCAAGGACTCCTTGAGGTCCACCTGGTTTCTTGAGACAACTTGCGTAAACTTCAATTTATCTTTTATACCATATATGCTGACTCTTCTGGAACATCTGGGATGCACCTGGAAGAACAGAAAACTTGATTTCTCCCAGGAGGCATGCCTCCATGTCCTGTAGGTGACACTAAGATTTGGCATCATTAGAAGCAGCCTCGGTGTCCACGCTGCCTTGACCAGCCACTGCTCAAAAAAAATCACTGATGGATCCAAAAGGGGGTGGAGTGCTGCTCAAAAATAGGTGGGGTCCAAAAAGAGGTGAGTCAATGGAAAAATAATACCAGACTTCAAAAGTCCATTTTACCTTCAATATCACAAAACTTTGAGACACATGGAGGGTGCCTTATTAGTTTTTACCCAAGGCCCAATTTTACCTTATCATACTTAAACAAACTTGAGAACTGAGATTGGGTTGTGGGAACAGTGTGATTGAGGCTCATGGACACGCCCCTTTTTTCGAGTCTCTGCACATAGAGCTCATTAAAGGTTAACATATTTTCAACCAAAAATCTATTTTAGCATATGTTACTGCAGCAGCAGCATTATGCATAAAGCAATCTTTAGTTTCTTTACATACCACTGTTTTCCTTGAGTTTTCCCCTTAGTTACGGCTGTTTTGAATCCTACATTATGAGGATCTTCTCAAGATGGCTCCTCTGCCAGTTCTCTGAGGCTAAAACTGCATTCCCTCAGGTCACATACAAACTTGCTGTAGCCAGCAGCTTCCTGCCAGCCAATCAGATTGGATTACTGAGAGACACGCCTCCTCACTCTGAAGCCTAATGCAGGCATGCAGTGTGAAGGACCTCCCTTCTGTCTTCCTAGACAGAGACAGAAGAGTCATAGCAACGGTCTTTTAAGGGAGCGGTGGAAAGGGACAGAGGACATTAATGAAAGCTGTTATTATAAGGTATCTTTTGGCAATCACTGACAGAGTAACTCAGGTATACATGCCTAGCTCTAATAAACTAGCAAATAAAAAAAAAATGACAGTTATCCTTATTTTGTGACAATGAATTGCAATTTCTACCAAAAAGCAGCCTGCTTTTTGGTAGAAATTGTAATTCATTGTCACAAAATGTTCATACTTACCAACATTTAAAGGTTATGTACAAAGCATTTTTTATGATTGCATTGTACTCATGTTGGGCTAAAAATAATTTTTTCAGATGGTCTTTATTAAAAATATTGAGCCGTTCTGTCAGAAAGGGTTAACGTTTTGTCTAGCTGTGTGAATGGTACTTTCACTTTGTGCCGGTCATCTAATTAACCAGTCCATAAACACTTATTTAAGCCACAGTCTTATCAGTAAGATAGAATCGAGCTATAGTGAGCGTTTATAAAGTCAGAGTGCAGAGATAAGGAGCCGTCAGCTGATCTGCCTGACAGAACAGAGTGAAAATTCAGAGCCTGCTACTAAAGAATCTCAAGGCTGCACAGAGAAAGGGGTTCAACATTTTTAATAGTGACCAATTGAAAAAATGAGTAAGTGCAATAATAATAATGAAAAAAATGTTTCCAATGATGTACATAGCCTTTAAATTCCCAAACTTGCCCCAAAACAGTAATTGTTGGCCAAATTAGCATAATCCCACCCCTTTTTGCCTAGTTTAAGGAATAGTCTTGGCGAAATTAGGACTGTTGGCATATATGCATGCTACTATAGCACCTTATTTCCGTCTCGTCAGCATCGGCATGTCATCTATTGGTCTCGTGATGTGTTGTGCCTTTGTAACGAGTCATCCATAATATCATCGGCCATTATTATAGTTGAATTGGTGTCCAGGGTCATGTGACCACAGCATACTTACCGACATTTGAGTTGGTAAAATCAGGGCTTATAAGCCCCGCCCATGGGAACGTCTTGGACACGCCCAGAAATAACTATTTGTGTTTGCTTTAGCTGGGACAGCACAAATCTGCCGGGACTGTCTCCGAAAATCAGGGACAGTCTGGCAAATTCAGGACAGTTGGCATCTATGCCACAGTAATCAATCATTGGCTATCTCCAAGCAGTGTCTCCAGCAGATGTGAGGTTAGATATATGGAAATTGTCTTTGTTGGCTGTGGCAACCAATCACAGTGCGGCTTTCAATTCATATCCTGCTCTTCAAAAATGAAAGCTACGTTGTGATTGGTTACTATGGGCAACAGGCAGAATTATAAAAAATTTCTTGGTTGACCATAGCAACCGATCATGGCACAGCTTTCAGTTTCAGGCCCAATTTAAAAAATGAAAGCTGTGCTGTGATTGGTTGCTATGGCCAGTTTTAGAAATCTTGCTCATTGATTGGCCGCCTCAGTAACTGGTTAGACACCGTGCGTACTGACAAAAAGTAGTAGTGGAGGAACCCGGTGACTAATGACATAAAAACCATGCCAAATTAGAATAATTAGGGTATGACTTCATGGCGCTGTCATGATCCGGTCTGGTCGTGGCCAGCTGCCGTCACCTTCAGTAACACGCCGCCATTGAGAATGCCGACTGCCTATATGGTACGGTCTTCATTAGTTAAATATCAGGCAGCTGTGGTCTAACTGGCCGTGCGTTTTTTGACCTCAGCTGGCTGTGACCTGACCGGATCATGACCGTGCGGTGTGGTTGTACCCTTGTATTATAAGTTTTATTTTATTCAGTTTATGGGTATGTAGGAGGGCATGATTAGGGGTCAGAATCCCCTTTAAGGTATAATTTCAAAGATGCTCCTAATAATCATGGAGCGTCTGTGTGCAGCATGTACACCGTTTACCTGCAGTCCATTCACAGCTGGTATCCCGCTTCTTAGCTGCTATCAAAGGGAGCTTTTGTGCATCAGAATATTTTGAATCAAAAGTTTTCTCTTCACATGTGAATGCAAAGTGCTGCTGCCAGAAGATGACGAGAACCGGGGAAGAAGAGATGTATCTGAAGAAAAACGAGTGATGCCTCAAAACGTCATAATGGCCACAGTGGCTTTAGAAGTAACAGTGAAGAAGACAGCGGACTACTAGTATTGATCGAGCACCAAAGTACTCAGGTGTTCGGGTGCTCAGGTCGCACACCTCAGGATGCTCTGGTGCTCTACCGAGCTCCCGAGCACAATGGAAGTCAATGGGAGAACCTGAGCATTAAACCAGGCCCACCCCTGCTCTGAAGAGGGGAGGGTTTCTGGTTCATAGGAAAAGGTCAGAAATTGATGGAAACACTGAAATGGTTCGGGAACAGCATGGGGAGGATATCTGGATGCATCTTGGACTCCCAGGTCGCTGCTGGGAACGATGTTGTCCGAGTAGTACGCTACTTTTACAGACTGACAATAATACGCACAAAACCGAAGATAAAATAGATTTTAGAGGAAAAATTGTTAGGAAACATTCTTTCCTGTATATTAAGTGCTGCCAAATATTACATGGAAGAGGCACTCCGATACAACCTGTATATCACATAAAGGAGGGCCTCATTCACATTGTGGTACAATTGTTCAGGTAGTGGGACTCCTACACTGATAAAGCCTATGCACTAAGTGAAAGGGCTGCCAAAAATTACAATGAAACGGCACAACAATACACCCTCTATTACATAGAAAGGAGGGCATCATACACCCTTGAAAAATTATGATTGAAGGCCTGCTGGTGACCCTCAAAAACATTGGGAGCAAGGGCCTGCTGGTGACCCTCAAAAACATTACGGGCGAGGGCCTACTGCTAAGCTCACCATCTAAAACATTAGGGGTGAGGGTCTGCTGCTGATCTGAGTATCGAAAAAATTATGGGCAAGTGCCTGCTGCTGAGCTGACCATTGAAAAAATTATAGGCGAGTGCCTGCTGCTTAGCTAACCATTGAAAAAATTATGGTTGAGGGCCTGCTGGTTAGTTGACACTCCAAAACATTATATGCGAGGGACTGCAAGACAGCTGACCCTCTAAAAGATTGTAGGTGAGGGCCTGCTGATGAGCTGACCCTCTAAAACATTATATGCGAGGGCCTGCAGGTGAGCTGACCCTCTAAAAGATTGTAAGTGAGGGCATGCTGGTGAGCTGACCATGTAAAAGATTGTAGGTGAGGGCCTGCTGATGAGCTGACCCTCTAAAACATTATATGCGAGGGCATGCTGGTGAGCTGACCCTCTAAAAGATTGTAGGTGAGGGCCTGCTGATGAGCTGACCCTCTAAAACATTATATGCGAGGGCATGCTGGTGAGCTGACCCTCTAAAAGATTGTAGGTGAGGGCCTGCTGATGAGCTGACCCTCTAAAACATTATATGCGAGGGCCTACAGCTGAGCTGACCCTCTAAAACATATGCGAGGGCCTGCTGGTGAGCTGACCCTCTAAAACATATGCGAGGGCCTGCTGGTGAGCTGACCCTCTAAAAGATTGTAGGTGAGGGCCTGCTGGTGAGCTGACCCTCTAAAACATTATATGCAAGGGCCTGCAGTTGAGCTGACCCTCTATAACATTGTAGGTGAGGGCCTGCTGGCAGACTAATAAGCATATTGATATGATGGAAGAGGAGGAGGATGAGAAAAGGAATATTGAACCATATACCCTTTTTTGTGGTGGAAGGGGTGCATGGGAAAACAGTGTATTCAGTACATTATAAAAAACACATTTAAAGTGTCTTTATGTTCAGCTCTTTTTCCTCTGGTGGAGTAGAGAAGTCAGGGGAAATCCAGGCCTTGTTCATTTATATAAGAGTCAACCTGTCAGCATTTTCAGTTGACAGGCGGATGCGCTTATTATGCCCTCAGCAGCACTAAATACCCGCTCTGACAAAACGCTGGCGGCAGGGCAGGCCAGCACCTCCAAGGCGTAGAGCGCTAGTTCGTGCCACGTGTCCAGCTTGGACACCCAGTAGTTGTAAGGCACTGAGGGATCATTGAGGACACTGACACGGTCTGCTACGTACTCCTCCTCCAAAATGTTTCCCTACTTGTGACACTAGGCCACGCATCAGGGTGAGGGTGCTGGCGGGGTGCCATGAAACTGTCCCAGGCTTTGGAGAGTGTTTCCCTGTCTCTGTTGGAACTGCTGTGTGTTCCCCTTGTCTCCCCTCCTCGGTTGCCCAAGGAACTACATACTCTGCCGCCAGCGTTGTCAGCTGGAAATTTTTGGAGCAATTTTTCCACAAGGACCTTCTGGCATTGCACCATTTTGCTCGTCCTCTCCACCACAGGAATGAGAGATGAGAAGTTCTCTTTGTAGCGGGGGTCGAGAAGGGTGAACAACCAGTAATCAATGTTGTCCAAAATGCGTAAAACGCGTGGGTGACGGGAAAGGCAGTCTAACAGGCAAGACTTCGCTGTCATCATCAGGAGGATGACTCTCAATCCCCTCATCCTCTTCGTCCTCTTCTGCCCATCCACGCTGAACAGATGGAATTAAACTCCCATGGGTACTACCCTCTGTAGCGGAGGCAACCGTCTCCTGCTTCTCTTCCTCCTCATCATCATCTAATTTGCGCTGAGTAGACGAACTGAGGGTGGTCTGGCTATCACCTTGTGTAATGTCTTCCCCCATTTCCACCTCTTTCTCATGCAAAGCGTCGGCCTTAATTGTGAGCAGCGAGTGTTTGAGTAGACACAGAATTGGTATGGTGACGCTGATAACAGCGTTATCGCCGCTCACCATCTGTGTTGATTCCTCAAAGTTTCTTAAAACCTCACAGAGGTCAGACATCCATGCCCACTCATCGCTTGTGAATAGCGGAAGCTGACTGGAAAGGCGACGACCATGTTGCAGCTGGTATTCCGCTACTGCCCTCTGCTGCTCACAAAGCCTGGCCAACACGTGGAACGTCAAGTTCCAGTGCGTGCTCACGTCGCACAACAATCGTTGAGCTGGCAATTGTAAGCGCTGCTGCAGCGTTGACAGACCGGCGGAAGCTGTTGATGACTTGCGGAAATGGGCAAACACGCGGCGCACCTTCACCAGTAGCTCAGGCAAATTGGGGTAGGTTTTGAGAAACCGCTGAACCACTAAGTTGAAGACATGGGCTAGGCATGGGATGTGTGTGAGCTTGCCGAGCTCCAAAGCCGCCACCAAGTTACGTCCATTATCAGACACAACCATGCCTGGTTCTAGATTGAGCGGCGAGAGCCACAGCTCAGTCTGGTCTCTTATCCCCTGCCACAGCTCTGCGGCGGTGTGCTGTTTGTCACCTAAGCAGATCAGCTTAAGAATGGCCTGTTGACGCTTCCCCACTGCAGTGCTAAACTGCTTTCATTTACCGACTGATGGCTGACTGGTGCTGCAAAATGATAATTCTGAGTTGAAAGTGAAGGAGGAGGCGGAGGAGGAGAAGTGGGGGTTGGAGCCACTAATGTAGGTGGTGGCAAAAACCCTGATGGAATTAGGGCCCACAATCCTTGGCGTCGGTAGCACCTGTGCCATGCCAGGGTATGACTCGCTCACCCAGTGTGCTATCAGGGAAATGTAGCGTCCCTGGCCGAAAGCACTTATTCATGTGTCAGTGGTTAAGTGGACCTTCACAGTAACTGTGTTGGTCAGGGGAACTGGTGATGTTACGGGACACATGCTGGTGTAAGGCGGGCATGGCAAACCGTGAAAAATAGTGGCGGCTGGGGACTACGTAACGAGGGACGCCCGCCGACATCAGGCTGCGGAAGGCCTCAGTGTCCACAAGCCTAAATACCAATATTTCCAAGGTCAGTCATTTCATATTAAATGTTATATATGCTTGAAAGTATGTCACACGTACAGTAGCGTAGGATTTGTAAGTGTATGCGCAAAAAAAATAAAAAAGGTATTTGGGATGTGGAAACGTCACACAGGAGATATACCGCAGATAATGTCGCTGACGTCATCAGCGGCTAATAAAATATTTCAGGGAATGTCACAGGTATTTGGGATGTGGAAACGTTACACAGGAGAAATACCGCAGATAATGTCGCTGATGTCAGCAGCGGCTAATATAAAATTACAGGGAAAGTCACAGGTATTTGGGATGTGGAAACGTTACACAGGAGATGTACCCCAGGTAATGTCACTGTCCGCAGCGGACACTGTCTACAGAAAAAGTACTCTGGATGTCACTGATATTTTTTAGATGTGCACATGTTACACAGGAGATGTAGCGCAGCTAATGTCACTGTCCACAGCAGAGACCATCTATGGAAAAAGAACACTGGATGTCACAGATATTTTTGGGATGCGCACACGTTACACAGGAGATGTAGCGCAGATAATGTCGCTGTCTGCAGCGGCCTAACTATTGCACGCTATTTAGCGCAGGATGCACTAAAAATAGATATTGCTGCCACACACAGTAGTCCTTAAAAGGACTTTTGGGTCTGTAAAGTTTTAGCAATTTAGCGCAGGTTGCGCTAAATATATATATTTCTGCTTTCACACACAACAATAGTCATTAAAAGGACTTTTGGGTCTCTGACAAATTTTTCAACTTAAAAATAAAAAATTTCACTCCCTACACTATCTTTCCCTTCTTAAGCACAGCTATCCCTGACTAACACTGAGCCGAACACGTGTCATCGGGTGCTATATAGCACCCGATGACGCATTCCGGTCAGCCAATCACTGTAATGCCAGTATAACCAACATGGCTACGGCATTACAGAGAAAGGGCAGTACTCACCTGCATGTTTATTGGCTGCGTAGCAGCCAACAAACGTGGGGGGAGGAGACTCGAGCATTGCGCTCAAGCACATCCGGTATTCGGCCGACTGCCGCCATGTGCCGAGCTTTGAGATCCTCATTACGGACTACTAGATGGTATTTTCTTAAAACAGAAGGCATTTTCAGAGGTCACTCCCATCATATGTCAAAACAGCAGTTGTCCTCATTCATACACAAGATATTATTGCTTCCTTTACTGCCTTGTGGCCATCCATACAAGACCGGGATTGTTCTCCACCACAAAAAAAAAAGGCTCACTAGGATGTGGTCTATCACAAGCTGAGTGCAAACAGAGAAGGGTCCTTCTACACTATAAAACAGAAGACCCTAATAAAGTCGAGGATCTGTGACCTCTCTTGTCAAGACATATGGAGAACCTCTTTATATTCCAGCATATGTTGCCATCTACACGTGCCACAGCTCAAAGTCTAGGTTAGGATCCCTCAGAAGAAGGGGCTGGGTTGGAGGGAAGGGGGGTGAGGAGCCTGATGGCCACATCCTGCCTGACCTTCAAGAGGGACATCCATAAGGGCACTGCACTAGATAAGTGAACTTTCTGAAACTCAGTTCGCGCCCGATTTGTCAAATGTTTCAGAAAATTTCATTTGTGTCCGATTCGATCTGTCTTTAATCAAATATGCTCTAATTGGCCTTAAAATTGTTATGACATTCTGAAGTCTCCTAGGAATTTTATATAGTTTCACTATATTTATTTTTTGTTTTGTTTTACAATATTTTTCTCTTTCTCAGCCCTCCCCCTTCTTCCCCCATTTAAGCTCTTTAATTCAGAGACAGGAATAACAAATAATGTCAGAAGTGACACTGACATATATAGCTACGGGTAAATGCATGGTTCATGCTGTTAGCAAACAGCCGGTTTAAGAATACACTGGAATGTTGCATTTGTTATGCTTTTTAAAATTAAAAACTTTCCAAAAAGTGTCCTCATGTGTTATGGGGAAAAAACAGTGGCTTGTTCTGAACAAGTGGTTCAAAAATTATGTCTTAACAGGGACAGATGTTAGCCTCTGTTTTTACCCACAAATGTCAATGTTATAAAAAACTGTAGCTTGTTCTGCACAAGCATCCAAAAATTATGCATTAACAGTGGCAGAAAGACTGCCCATATTTATACACAGACAGGTGTTAATTGTCAGAAGAAAAAGTAGCTTGTTCTAAAGTTAAACAAGAAAATTGTCCCTTTTTTTTGGGAGTATCAACAATACAGTGTAGATGTGGAAAGGATAAGGTGTGTAGTGGTTATATTGTAAGCATTAGCTGCACAGCATGGAATAGAAAAGGCAGAAGGTATATATGTGTGTGGCTATGTTGGGGTAGTAAGTGTAGTAGTTGCAACTGTTTATGGGTGATGGTAGTGACAGTAGTGGTAATGGAAGCTGCAGAAGGGAGATTAGCAGTGGGGGGGTAGTAGCTGCAGTGGTGGCGGCAGCATTCATCATATGGTCAGGAAAATGATGATAGGCAGGAAGACAGCGGCAGACAAGTTTGTCTGTTTGGTTATGACGACGCCACCTCCCGTGCTGAAAACCCTTTCTGAGAAAACACTGGAGGCTGGACAAAACAGTATAGAGAGAGCAAGAATTACATTTTGGTGAAGGCGCCACAATCACAATTAAGTGATACAACTGCACCACGAGCAACTTGGCCAAGTAAGAGTTTAGCTTGCTCACAACCAGATTGCTAAGCGTGTAGAGTTTGCTGGCCACACATTCCATTATCGATGACTGACAACAAAGTGGAGGAGGAAGAGTCTGAGTGGGAGAACAAGTAACTGATGAGGACGAAGATAGGGACACTGAACTGGTTGTGGATGCTGCCTAGCTGCCACAAATGAAGAGGAGGACAGACCTTTTCCGATTTCTGACCAGTTCTATTTTACCACTGGATCTGGCAATGCCCCCTCATGTGCATGGAACTGCATGAAATTTTTAAATGGATTTTTTTTTTTATGGAGAGCTGGCCATAAGTAGTTATAATATAGAACAGAATTTGGTTGAACTGCACCAAAGTTACTACAACTAATGTAAGTGGCACCGCAGCAACTGCACCACTAGCAACGTGGCTAAGAGGGAGTTGACTTTCCACACAAGTCAATTGCTGGTAACAAATAGTTTTCTCATGGCCACACATTCCGTTATGGATGTCTCACGATGGAGGGGAGGAAAAGGAGGAGTCTGAGCAGGAGAAAAAGCAGCTGATGATGATAACAAGGACAGACTTGTTCCAATTCACAACACTGGCCAGTTGTATTTTCCAACAGGACCCGGTGATGTTGCCTCATCTGCTGCAATAGACCTCTGGTACCTGCTGCTTAATTTCAACATGGAGCTCTTGCACAAGGCTGTCATTGCCAACCTTGTGAAGAAAAACCACCATACAGATACCCGCACAGAGCTAGTAGCAGCCAAGACTGGCCTAATTATCTACCTAATCTACCTAATTATACTGTATCTCACTATTTTCTCTCTATATTGCCTTTATAGTGTCCCTAGTGTAGCTAGATTAGCTTATAGTTTTTTCTCAGACACAGAAGACACATGCTCTCAGGTTGAAGACCAAGATGTTCTCAGTAAAAGAACCTTCCTGAATCCTGCCCCTGATTGGCTGATCAAGCTGTCTGTTAGCTTCTGAGCTAATCAGGGCAAGCCCCCCCACTAACTCCCGATGTCATGTGATCCTTCATCTTCTTCCTCCTTCAAGTTTTTCCCACCAATATACCGTAAAATGGTGATGGGCGCTGTTTTTACACGATTCTTAACGAATCCAAAAACTTCAGATAAATTTGGCAGATGTTTTTCTGTGAAATTCTTAACTAATCAAATTTATTTAGAATCGATTTGCTTATCTCTACACTGCACCAAATTTCATCTACTTAAAGGCACAAATCATATACAGTATACATGGCAACCTCTTTCTAAAAAAGATAAAACCAGGCCTGTATCTCACATGGATCCAGCGCTTTCCATTCATTGCCCTAATTGTTCTTCTAGATTATCTTTAGGTCGGTAGCTCAAAGGGTTCTTTCTCAGGGGATGTCAATTCTGCTGCAGCTCTCTCCCTAATGCAGCTCAGGAGGTGTTCCCTTCTCAGGAGGCATGCCATTTCTGCTGCAGCTTCCTCCCTATAACCATCATAGCTTTTAGAAGACGATCCGTCTGGTGACAGTTGAAGAATAGGACTGAGCTGACCACATCAACGAGATGGACAGAGAAATATGGAGAAGAACAAACAGCAGGTGGAGCTATACATATAGACTTTATTGAATATCTCAGTGGCTATACTAAATTTTTTGTTACATGCTATTACAAAAGTATTCAGATCTAGGTGCAGGTCTGAAAAATGTAGAACACTTTTTGTGGGACGACCCCTTTAATGGAACACTCCAGGCAACACTGACCTGAGTGTGTGGGACAAGTTCCTGTGTCATACATGGCCCATTCAAGATGGTCAGACACATAGGAGTGAAGTCAGCCAAACCCACCACTTGATGTTGGGGGAAGAAGGATCAGGCATGCCAAACATCAATACTTGATCCTTTTTCTCTATGCAAACCATGCATTTTTATGACGGAGTTGGAAAGTGAGCGTTCAGTTGACGTTGTATGGCCACCTATAGGCTTTGCAGTGCTTATATGGGTGCATACTGGAGTACTCCCTTTAGAAAAGAAGAAAGGCTATCCTGTAATTTTCCTCAAACCATTAAGAAATTTTAAAGCATTTAACAGTCCCACATTTTACACAATATGAAAAACCACGTGGTGATGCCATGTGTAGACTTAACAAGTCTCGACTCTATTAACACATTTCATGTTCTAATCACCTCTTTGTTGTTGAAATGCAATATCCAAAAATGTCACATTAGCATATGAGTGTTGTGCTAATGAACTGTGATGACAGCGGCCGTCCTGTTGTTAGATCAGCATTTACAGGCAGGAGGGATGTTGGAGGACACGCGGGTCAACCTTATAAATCTGCATCCAAATGAATGGACCAGATTGTGCTCCTATTTATTGCGTGCTGTTTTTGGTGCATTTTTAGATGCTTTGCTCAACCATCTGAGTCGTCTTTATGTGCATACAAGTCGTAATCAACCCCTTTTAAGCCTCTGATTTAATCTTAATGTAGCAGTATAAATCAAGGAAGCCGAATGGTTCGGACATCTGTGGAGAGAGCACCTGGATCGGAGATGAAATGTATAAAAGTAGTTATTTTTATATATCAGCTTTGTGCGAGATTAACCACTTACCATCAGCATGGAATTATTTAGAAGTATCAAGAGTCTCCTAATGGCACCTTATCACTTCCATGTTAGGTTCATTTTTAGCAGGTCAGATTGGCCTCATGTTGGTCACCTCAAGCTTCACACTTGCCTAGTAACGGTTAACTTTCTAGGGACACTGTAATTAAGCCACAGGTGGAGTAAGAGTAAGAGTGCCATAAGTTCCCTTATCAAGAACCTAAGTAATAATACACTGGATGAGTATTTATCTCATATTTTGTAGGTTCTGATTGAGGGTCTCTTGCTACCATTTGTTTTTGGCCCCTTAAGCACTGGTCAAATTAATCAATCCTTCCTTCTTTTTCCCTCCTTTTGTTCTTTCATTTCCCCTCCTTCATTCCTTCCTTGGATTCTCCCTGCTTATTGTACATTTCTCTCATTTTTCTTCTTTGTTGCCATAATTTTTTTCGTTCTTTATTCCCTTTTTGCTTTCCCCTTCCTCTCTTTTTTAGTCTTTACCTTTTGTCCTTTATTTTTACCCTTCCTTATTCCTTCTCTCTTTTTTTCTGTTTCCCCCCTTTTTTTTTTAGCTCCTCTCATTCTGTTCTTCTCATTACTCTTCTTCACTTCTTCCCCCCTTTCTTTCCTTCCATCCTCATTTTTTCTTCCCCCCCTCTTTCCTCCCATTTCACTTTTTTCATTTACCTTCTTTGCCACATCTATTTTTTCATTCCTTACTCCCTTTCTACATTTCCCTTACTTCCTGTCTTTTTTTTTTTTTTTAGCTTTCATCCTTTATTTTTCTCCTTCCTTCCCTTCTTTTTCCCTTGGTTCCCCTTTTTTCTTTTAGCTCCTTTCATTATGTTCTCCTCATTTCTCTTCTTTTCTTCTCCCCCCTTTCTTTCCTTCCATCCATCCTAATTTTTCCCCTTTTTCCTCCCATTTTGCTTTTTCATTTACATTCTTTGCTACCATCTATCTTTTCATTCCTTACTCCTTTTCTTCTTTTGCCTTCCTTCCCCTTTCTTATTTTTAGCTGTTCCCCTCTTCTTCAAGCCTATTTCCTTATTTTCTACCTTCTTTCTTCCTTCCTTCCTAGGTTTTCCTATACCCAAGGCAAGGGCTCATGAGGTGGCCTTAGCTCTGCATGTAAATACCATAGGTAAGGCAAAATTTCCTGCTGGCATCCCCCTGGCGCACATGCATCTGGTGCCCATGCCCTGGTATCCCTCCTAGCCTGTTCTAAGCTTCCTTTCCATGTAGTTGCTGCATTAGAACAAGACTGGGTTTCATCGCAAGCATTTTAACAATATCCCCTCACAACCCTCATACCAGTATAGATGTTCCTTTTGATGGAGTAAGAACACAAAGACATTTAGCAGACTCTTAGAAGGAGAGAGAGCTCTTTGTACAGTATTTACAGATCTCCTAATACAATTGAACAAATAAATGTGACCTCTAAATGTTCTTCCAAAAGAGTCCTGCAAAATACGCCTGTCTACTCTGTGAACCCACTCAGCCGAGAAAAGCAAACTGGCTTGAAGAGAGACACCTACAGTAGTGGCTGGCACTTTGGGGAGTTTTTACACTGGTGAAACTTTATCTTCAGTTAACAAAGCGACTTACAGATTTTCTATTTGGTAGATGGTCTATCACCAACAACAGAGCAGCACATTGTCGCGACAATGTGCTGCTCATCAGCGGAGGAATGCGCTGCATTTACATGCAGGGATCTTCTCCAGAGTATGAGGAGGAGTGATCGTTAATGCCATCGCCCTTCCCCATAATGACTCTTTGCCGGCAGAAGATGGCGATTACACAGCAAGATCTGCTGCCAGTTAACAATAATTTTTGTGTCTGCACAAACCATCGGATTACGTTTTACTCGTTCATCGGGTAATTAGTGGTACGTTTACACCGCCAGATAATCGTTAGCAAGCATTCCTATGAACACTCGTCAGCGATTATCTTTGGGATTCTCAGCCCGTGTAAAGGGGTACTTTAGAGATAAGCTTATTGAAAAGATGCCCTTTAACCACATGTGTAGTATTCCAGTAGAAGCGGGTATCTGCACTTGTTTGATAATGTACTGTTATGGTAATGGTCTGCCCTTCATGTAATGTAAAGCACTGTATGCCAATGTTCCAGCATGAGTTAGATGTTGCCAGAACTAGCTTCCTGGCCCAGCCCTCTCTGGAGCTGAAGGTGTGGGCTGGCCCCACCTCCTAGTTCCAGAAGATTTGTGTTATTCTAGGAGTAGGCAGTGTGAGTAGGTGTCTGGAGGAGACAGGTAGCAGACATTATGTGCTCCATTCTCAGGCATTCAGCTTCAAAGCTTCTGAAGACTAATAGATCCCTGTGTGTCGCTACCATCACAGAGAGAGAGGTAAGATTTGGGAAGGTTTACATGGCAAAATTGAGAAAGGAAATCAGGTAACCAGAGTAATGCATTACAAACTTTACGGCTGCAAAGAGGAAATAAGATAAGACACCCTATACACCCCAGAATAGTAGACACAGAGTCTACAACATTTTAGTCAACCAGGTTATCAGCATACAGCATTCTGAGACCCTGCTGCAATGGAGGGATAACGAGTTCAGACACCCTGCACACTTCAGGTATGATTTTGGCCAGTTGAAAACCACGCCATTTTATGAATTACAGATATTGTGAAGGATTACGGCTAGTCAGAGATGCTAGTGCTAGAAATTGTAGAAATAGTAATCTGAGGGCCATTGCTGTAAACATCTCTTTAGCTCATGCTTGGACATCGAGGGAGAACTTGTACTGTGTACAGATAATTGCTGAATGTAATACTCCTATTTTGTACCCAGTAAAAAGTAACTCTCATTTGGTTAATCCGGCCTGCTTACTGAATCTCATAACACCACACGCTGTCCACTGCACCATTTTCAGCCATGCTTTACACCCACACTGACATTTAACATCACTGGCACCCCAAACTAGCATCAGGCAGGAGCCCTAGCTTCAGGGAGTGCTCCACAGGAATATACAGCGACCCTCCTTCACTGCACCAACCCCAGGGAGCAACAGCCTAAGGGAATACACTATGATACATCATCACCACGGCCACTACCATTCCCATTCTCTGCTCTGGCTCCTCAGTGGCTCGCTGCAGATGAACCTCCTGTACAGTTAAGGCGTTGTGTATTTTGTGATCTCAGGTATGCATTAGTCACGTGAACCCAATCTAAGAAACTTCTGACAGGCAGTCCTTCTGCTGAGGTGGTCTGGGTTCTGGAAGTGCTCCCACCAAAGGTGAAAGTAGTGCTCCCACCAAAGTAGAAATTTGACAAACTGTAGGAAGATACTGTATACTGATAATGCCATGTACACTGATAAGGTCATGTGCCAAAGAAAGGAATCATCAAGCCACTCTGCTTTGGCCAAGGTGTTGAAATACAGAACTAGGGTGATGAAGTAAATTTTTGCCCAGGGTGAAGTAGAACCCAGCTATGACTCTAAACTGCCATGTTGAAAGTCATTGACGTCTTCAGTACAACCCATTTTACTGCTCAAGTTTGCCCATGGGCACAGGTTACTCTATGTACCTCCACGTGGCTGAAATGATTAAAACCATAAATTAGAAGTGGGGGTAACATACTTTTGGCCATGTCCATTATACATTGTGTGTTTATGTGAATTTTACAAGGTGTCCTTCTATGTAATCTTTGCTCAGTGACTCCGAAAAGACATGTATCAGAATCGCTCCTGCTCTTAAATCTTTTAGTGCACTAGCAATGAATCTTTCCAAGGCTCCGTCTATCAACGACATGGCTGGAGGTCACAAACGCATGTTGAGGAAACGCTACTCCTGTTTGGTTTTTCATTCTCCATCAAACGTGAAGCTTCCTAGAAAAGTCATTTAATTACATGATAGAGTTCTAGCCAAGAACATAAAAAAGGGCCCCGCAGGCAGAGAACGGTACAGAGTTACCCAAACACTTAATGTGATTTTTTTTTATAGGGCTATAGATTTCTGAAACATATTAGTGCAGCTCGGAGGTGAGCTGAGCAATGATGGAACCTAGGAAAACATATGAGGCTATTTCCGTGAAGAGGTGAAAGAGACTGTCAGCTGGAAAAGATACACAGTGGATATGGAAGACGTTGGCTGCGGACGAGGTGATAACACTAAAGACCATTTCCCTCTAAAATAGAAGAATGACCTGAAGAAGTCCCTGAGACGTCCTCTACTGTGAAGGCTTGTAATATGTTATTGAGTGGTTTCGGAGAAATTGAAGACCCCTCCATACAACTAATGGCCACCATTATAGTGGTTTATGGAAAACTGGATGAAAACAGTCTGATGTCAGTGGGAGTCAATTACACAGAGCCTCATGGCAGAGATCAAATATCTAAGGTGGCTTCCTGGTTCTCACTGAAGAGATCCATCTGGTTTATGAAGACATAACAACAGGCAAGCTGTCATATAGAGACTTGTTTACAGGCAAAGCTTCATGGGAAAAAATATGCAAATGAGTTCTCATCCAGAAGAAAGAAAAGTATCTAAGACTACTGGCTCTCATTGAAGAGATCCATCTGGGTTACAGAGACTTATTTACAGGAAATGCCCCATGGGAAAAATATGCAAATCGGCTCTCCTTCGGACGGAAGAAAACTATATCAGGTTACTGGCTTTTATTCAAGACATCCAGCTGGTGTATGGAGACTAACTAACAGGCAATGTTCCATGGGAAAAATAATGAAAATTAGCTCTCTTCCAGAAGGAAAAGAATGATCCCATATTATCATTGTACTGTATATACTAGCTTGATTATGATGGGCATAGACATACATAAAAAAAGGGCAGATGATGCCCTATGGTGTGATCAGTGCCCAGACTATATGGATGAACAGCCCATATTATAGATGTTTACGCTGGTCTGGCTTAAAGAGGTATTCCAGTAATAAGAAGTTATCCTTTATTCAGTAGATAAGTGAATACTCAGATTAGTGAAAACAGAGATTAACTTCTGGGACCCCCGCCAGAAGAGAGGTTCTGCCCCCCACTGTATGAATGGAGAGGGTGTCCAGCTGCCACGCCATTCCAGTCTGTTGGAGTAGTGAAGCTAGAACACCTATCACATACAAACTGCTGAGCTGTATTATATGAACCCATTTATTATTTTAGTTTTTCATATAAACCAGAGTTTCTTTATACATTTTCAACACTTTCTAACAAGCTTGATGACAGTTTCCAATAACAACTACCAGGTTTGCAAATACAGGTTTGGGGTATAAAAGGGGGTGTAAATCAGGATCAAAACAGGATAAGTAATGTAATGTATGTACACAGTGACTGCACCAGCAGAATAGTGAGTGCAGCTCTGGAGTATAATACAGAATGTAACTCAGGATCAGTACAGGATAAGTAATGTAATGTATGTACACAGTGACTGCACCAGCAGAATAGTGAGTGCAGCTCTGGAGTATAATACAGAATGTAACTCAGGATCAGTACAGGATAAGTAATGTAATGTATGTACACAGTGACTCCACCAGCAGAATAGTGAGTGCAGCTCTGCAGTATAATACAGAATGTAGCTCAGGATTAGTACAGGATAAGTAATGTATGCGCACAGTGACTCCACCAGCAGAATAGTGAGTACAGCTCTGGAGTAGAATACAGGATGTAGCTCAGGATCAGTACAGGATAAGTAATGTAATGTATGTACACAGTGACTGCACCAGCAGAATAGTGAGTGCAGCTCTGGAGTATAATACAGGATGTAAATCAGGATCAAAACAGGATAAGTAATGTAATGTATGTACACAGTGACTGCACCAGCAGAATAGTGAGTACAGCTCTGGAGTATAATACAGAATGTAACTCAGGATCAGTACAGGATAATTAATGTAATGTATATACACAGTGACTGCACCAGCAGAATAGTGAGTACAGCTCTGGAGTAGAATACAGGATGTAACTCAGGATCAGTACAGGATAAGTAATGTAATGTATGTACACAGTGACTGCACCAGCAGAATAGTGAGTGCAGCTCTGGAGTATAATACAGGATGTAAATCAGGATTAGTACAGAATAAGTAATGTAATGTATGTACACAGTGACTCCACCAGCAGAATAGTGAGTGCAACTCTGGAGTATAATACAGGATGTAACTCAGGATCAGTACAGGATAAGTAATGTATGTACACAGTGACTGCACCAGCAGAATAGTGAGTGCAGCTCTGGAGTATAATACAGGAAGTAACTCAGGATCAGTACAGAATAAGTAATGTAATGTATGTACACAATGACTCCTCCAGAAGAATAGTGAGTGCAGCTCTGGAGTAGTATACTGGATGTAACTCAGGATCTGTACAGGATAAGAAATATCTCTTATGGTTCAAAAGTTATCAACACCAAATTTTTCAACAGCAACCGGGAACGTTCTCTGTGATGCACATCTATTTGACGTGTTTAATGTGTTGTCCCTGGTGCTGAACTCAGAACTTTGAACTTTTGAACCATCTTACACACTGGCACCTTTGTACATCTATCTATCTATTATCTATCTATTATCTATCTATCTATCTGTCTATCTATCTATCTATCTATCTATCTATCTATCTATCTATTATCTATCTATCATCTATCTATTATCTATCTATCTATTATCTATCTATCTATTATCTATCTATCTATCTATCCCGTGCAAATTTGCATTAAAAGGGACAGGGTTATATCGATGCTATAGTGAGGGGATCAGCAACCTCTGACACTCCAACTGTGGTGAAACTACAACACCCAGCATGCACAATTCTTTGTTCATTCTCAGATCTCCCACAGAAGTGAATGGAGCGTGCTGGGAGTTGTAGTCTCAGCTGGAGAGCCAGAGGCTGCTGATCCGTGAGTTAGCACATCTCCATATACCAGTCATTGCTGGGTAACTTCATGCCTCCTTCAGACGCTTCCTAGAAACTTCTTTACAGACCCCGGCAGAGGTGTGTAACGGAGGGCTCCGTCATCTGGTTTATTGTTTACTATCTCATTCCGTGAATGCTTCTACTTTTACGACCACTAAAACCAGCCGACATAAAAGAGATCGAAAGGCTTTGTCTTCAGGCCTCGGACAGGTAAAAATGTGTATATAGTGCTACATACGGGGAGAGGCACTCTAAAAATAAAACCCGTATCTTACAGAAGGCATTTACCGGACCTGATAAGGTTGAAAAAATGTCTCCATTAGATGCAATGACCCCCGGCACTTTCTGTGCCTTTTTGCTTTTGGTTGACTCCCTGTCTTTTAAGTAACACTTAAAGAGGATAAAAGCACCCTTCAAAGCGCTGATGTACTTTCTACCAGATAAAACTCTTCTGCTGTGAAATTACAGGTTGTCAATTGTCAATGCAGACGAGGTATGGCTCGAAATGACCTGTCACAGGCACATCTAATAGCCTCTATTGCAAATTATAACAAAAGTTGACAGCAGAAGCTGAATCTCTGCCCGTTACAAAGGTTTCATTAGCCGGGAGCAGAAGGCGAAAGTTTTTCTTATCATAAGTGGTTTTTTTTTTAGGTCACATTGGACCAGGTAATCTAGAATCTAGAGTGTTTTCAGATCTATTCACGTGGTGCCATCAAAAGCTAAAGGACACTGTTGGCTGCATTAATTATATTAACCAAGTAAAATGGCCAAGAGGAAGACCTGCTGCCCACAATGGACCTTCTCCATCTGCTGCATGACCTATGAACGACGGAAACCTCTAGACACGTTTCACTGCTGAAGTTCATGGAAAGCTTTAAATTTAAGTCACTGAACAAGTATACAGTGCATTTGGAAAGTCTTCAGACCCTCCTATTTTTTCACATTTTGTTATGTTGTGGCCTTCTACTAAAATAAATAGGTTCAAGTTTTCCCATCATTTGCACTCAATACTCCATAATAAGAAAGTGAAAACAGCATTTTAGAAATCTTTAGTAATTTATTAAAAAGGAAAAATGTAAATCTTGCATTGACATAAGTATTCACACCCTTTACTCATGACTTAGTTGAAGCATCTTTGGCAGCAATTACAGCCTCCAGTCATCTTAGGTATGATGCCGCAAGTAGTGTTGAGCGGATCGAAGTATCCAAAGTGGACTTCAATCTGAATTTCAGAGAAAATTCTATTCGCCGCAAAGCCGAATTTCCTCGTTCTTCATGGTAACTAATAAATTTTTCCTGAAATGGCAGTAAAAAAAAAAATCCTACTCAACTCATCCATTTGAGCTCGAAGAGGACGCCACAGCCATTTTGATTGAAGATCCCGAGCGAAATCTCATGCGTGGTGACGTCATAGATAAGGTGAGTATTATTTTTATTTATTTTTCTCTGATTCACCCCTGAAAGCTCCAAATTTTTATCTCAGATGCTGCGATCAGCGATGAGCGCAATCGTCGTTCCCCGTCATTGCGCCCGCTACTTACAAAGAAATGTGCTTCGTGACGAAGTAATCCATCACAAAGCAAATTCCTTTGTGAAGTTCGGCGAAATAGCCATATCAAGTTTTTCTAAAAACTTTACTCATCTCTAGCCACAAGGTCTGCACAACTGGATTTGGGGATTGTCTGCCATTCTTTTTTGTAAATCCTCTCAAGCTCTGTCAGGTTGGATGGGGATCATCGGTGGACAACCATTTTCAGGTCTCTCCAGAGATGTTTGATTGGGTTCAAGTCAGGGCTCTGGCTGGGCCACTCAAGGACATTCCCAGAGTTGCCCCTAAGCCACTCCTGTGTTACCTCGGCTGTGTGCTTAGGATCATAGACTTGTGGGAAGGTGAACCTTCAGCCCAGTGTGAGTTCCAGAGCACGCTGGATCAGGTATTCATTAAGAATATCTCTGTACTTTGCTCCATTCAACTCTCCCTCAGAACTGCTTTCTCAGTCACTAAAAACGATCCCCACATCATGATGCTGCCACCACAATGCTTCACTGTAGGGATGATATTAGGCGGTGCCTGGTTTCCTCCAGATACAATGCTTAGAACTGAGGCCAAAAAGTTCAATCTTGGTTTCATCAGACCACAGAACCTTGTTTCTCACAGTCTGAAATTCTTTTAGGTGTTTTTTGTTTTTTTACAAACTTTCATGTGTCTTTTACTGAGGAGAGGCTTCTTTCTGAGCACTGTGCCATAAAGCCCAGATTGGTGGAATGCGGCAGTAATGCTTGACCTTCTGGAAGTTTCTCCCATCTGTACACATATGGGGGTAATTATTAAGACAAGCAATTTAGACACCGGTCTTAATAACCCCATGTTCTGGCGGTGGATCCACCAAAGTTATGAAGAGGCGCAGGCCTCTATATAACTTTGACGCATCCACCACCGGTCTAAATCTATGCCAGCTCCCTTGCTGGCTTAAATTTAGACCATTTTCTATGCCTAAAAGAGGTGTAGAAAATGATAAATGAGACGGCCTGTCCCCTTCCCTGCCCACGCTACTCCCGCTTTTTTTGACCCGGTGTGAGCGGGGAAAAGTCACAGATTGCAGTGCAAATAAGCTTTGCGCTGCAATCTGCGCCAGATATATGCCAGAAAACTGGCGTATATCACTTAGTAAATTATCTCCATAATGTTTGGAGTTCAGAGACATTGACCATGGGGTTCTTGGTCACCTCTCTTGCCAAGGCTCTTCTCCCCCGCCTACTTAGTTTGGTGGAGTGACCAGTTCTAGGTAAAATCCTGGTTGTTCCAAACTTCTTCCATTTAAGAATTATGGAGACAGCGCAGCAGAACATTTTTTGTACTCTTCTTCAGATCTGTGCCTCCACACAATCCTGTCTCTGAGTTCTACAGGCAGTTCTTCCCCCACCCCCTTGGTTTGTTTTTTGCTCTGATATGCATTGTCAGCTGTGAGACCTGTGACAGGGCAGTGTATCTCCAAATCATGTCTAATCAACTCAATTTACCACAAGTGGACTCTAGTCAAGGTGAAGGAACGTATCAAAGATGATCAAGATAAATGGAAGCCACAGGGCTAAATTTCAAGTGTCATAGTAAAGGGTCTGAAAACCTACGTCCGGGTGAAATTTGAACTTTTCCTTTTATAATACATTTTCAAACATTTCAAAAATTATGTTTCCACTTTTTCATCATGGGGTATTGAACTTTTATTTTTTTTTGAAGCTGAAGGCCGCAGCAACAAAATGTAAAAGAAAAAAGTCAAAGGGTCTGAATACTTTCTGAATGCACTGTAAAAGTCAATAAAACATTAATATGGACCCTCTGTTTCCTCCTGATCATTCTGGCCTCATCAAGCCAAAACCTTGAAACTGGTCAAGAGGAGGGTCCATTTTAATGTTTTAACTTTTATTCTTGTTCAGTCCAATACACGTTGTGGGCTTATTTTAAAGTAAGTAGGATCATTAAAATTTGATGAATTTTATCAAAAGGTGCTACGCAATTTGTCTTTGTCCTTGATGTCCCAGTGCAGAATCAGGCGGAACCAAAAGACTATGTTGAACCCAGAGAGTATGGAAGAGCAAAGGAGGAAGAAGTAGGGTAATGCTGCTAGAGTTCACCGAACAATTCCCATTGTGTTCCAATGGAGGGACACAGAAGAAGGATGACCACCTGCGTAAAGCACTAGGAATGTATACTAGCTGTGAGCCATATTCTAATACAGTTCCCCTTTTTAAGTCAGACTTGGGAAGCAACGAAAATGGACATCTATTGCCCTGGATGACCATGCTTTATGTGGACAATCCATTGCTTTCAATGCTTGAGATCCGGCAGCAAATATGCCGAGAGGCGGCCAGACAATAACCTCTGCACAAATCATAGCCCTTTAGAATTTTACATATAAAATATATATAACCAATAAAAAAATAAACAATATCGAGTATATGGCCGCATCTGTAAAAATTCATGTGCAGTTAACGCTGTAACAGAAAAAAAATTAAAATCATGATTCGCTGTTTTTTTGTCACTTTTTACCCCCTAAAAAAGAGAATAAAGGCTCGTTCACACGACCGTATGGCTTTTTCAGTGTTTTGCGGGCCGTTTTTAACAGATCCATTTTTTTTGTTTTTTGTTTCAGTAGTGTTTTCTGTTTCGTTTCTTTTTTCCATATGGCATATACAGTATACAGTAATTACATTAAAAAAATTGGGCTGGGCATAACATTTTCATAAGATGGTTCCGCAAAAACGGAACAGATACGGAAGACGTACAGAGTACATTGCGGACCCATTGACTTGAATGGAGCCACGGAGCGTGATTTGCGGGCAATAATAGTACATGTTCTATCTTTCAACGGAATGGAAAAACGGAAATACGGAAATGAAATGCATACGGAGTACATTCCGTTTTTTTGCTGAACCATTAAAATGAATGGTTCCGTATACGGACCGTATATGGAACGCAAAAAACGTTCGTGTGAACAAGCCCTAACAGTGATCAAAAAGTCATTCATATCACAAAAATGGTACAAATAAAAACTACAGTTCATCCACCAAAAAGCAAGAAAGCCCTTGTAAAGTACCAGGGGGGGCAGCAACAGCAGTGGCAGTAACAGTGACAGTAGTGGCCCCATGACAGAGTGGAGAGAGGGGGCAGTGGCAGTAAGGCTGGGTTCACATCACAGTTTATTTTTCCGTTCTTCTGATCCACCAGAAAAACTGAAAAATAGAGAAAAAAATGATTCTTTATCTTTAGTATCCATAAGGCCTCTTTCAGATGGTCAGTATTTTGTGTCAGTATTTGATCAGTAATTGTAAGCCTAAACCAGGAGTGGGTCCAAAACAGAGATAAAATGTCATGGAAATATTGCCATCTCTTCTGTGTTTTGGACCCACTCCTGCTTTTGGCTTACAAATACTGGTCAAATACTGATGCAAAATACTGACTGCATAAAAGCCTAATGGATGCTCAAAATACATGGGCATGCCTCCACCCTGCTGTCTCACAGGCATGCTGCCACCCTCGCCACTTGATGACGATGCCCCATCTTCACCGGGCTCCCACGTGCAAACGGCTACATCATCATCTACATATGTTTGCTTGTCACTTGTGTCACCCTCAACTGTCTCTTGCGCACGTCCTTGACCTCTTGCAACATGTGTTCCCACCCGACTATCAACATCAGTAGTTGCATGCCTAGAGGAGTCTGCAGTGGACCTCTCGTCCAAGTCTGGGCTGGCCTGTAACTGCTGACTATACTCACAAAGCTCATCATCACTGAAAAGCAGAGAAGAGTCAGCGGCTATCAGTACTTGCCTAGCAGAAGGAGCAGCAAAATCAATAGGCAGGTTCATAAAAGGTGAGGGCATAGAGGCAGTTCCTGGGCCATGCCAACTAAGTGTGGTGTCAGAGGAACCCACCAATTCCTGACTGTGTGTATCTGTTGTCACTTGGGATAATGTTGAAGAGCGAGTCAACAATTCTAGTAGAGCTGGATTGTTGGTCAAAAGACAACCGCTGGATGACGCTGGCAGCTCTGGCCTGTTGCTGCAGCTGCTACCACCACCATCTCTTCTTCTGCTGCTACTTGTTCAGGCTCCAGCAACATTTTTGCCACTGCCCGTTTCTTTGGCAGTACACTAACTGTATCACTAAAATAACGGATTAACTCTGAATGTCTGTTCACTAGAACGTGAAGCACAGACACAGCAATACACTCTCCCTGCAGTCTCCCTGTAGTCTCCCTGCACTCTCCCTATACTCTCCCTGCACTCTCCCTCTCCAATATTCTTCTATTAATAATTTTCAGCAACACTGTCCCTAGCACATGAGCACTTACCACGTGGCTCCCTATGCTGAGCTCACATGACAATGGCGGAGTCCGCGAAGGATGAGGGTTTTATAGGGCTGTGACATCACAGGGTATGTCTATCTGCAGATTGACTGTCTTCACGGCATTATGGGTGATCTTGTGTTCCCGGGCTTCTTACTTTCACTTTGTAACACGTGCAGCCCCCGTTTAAGGAAAAACTGATTCGTTACCAGGAATCGCGAGGAAATTCAGATTCGTTGTGAATCGAAGTTTTGCTAAACTTCGGACCGAGTTCCGCTTCGAATGCTTCGCTGCACTCAACACTACGCAAGTTCTTCCGCAAATTACAACTGATTGCTGGGGACCCAAAAACAAGAACGGCCTATCAATCTATCTGTAACGTTGCAGGTAGATGACGACACTACAGTAGAAATAACATGACAGGTGCAGCCAGCACACAACCTGAATGTCTCTCTATAAGTGAGCAGTCTGCAAAAACTATAGGTGTCATTTATTAAGACCAGCGTTTTAGACACCAGTCTTAACAACCCTGCGCTGGTACTTGATGCACCAAAGTTATGCGTCGGTGGATACACTGAAGTTATGTAGAGGTCAGGTATAGGGTTTATTAAGACCGGAGTCTAAAACGCCGGTCTTAATAAATGTGCCGTATAGCTTCTTCTAAAAACTGTAGTAAAGCCTTAACACTGATAACGGCCACAGAAAAGAAATGTTTTTGCCAAATTCGGGAACAATAGGCCTAAACAGTCAAAATTGGTTAATTTAGCCAACTTTCATCTACTGTGCATAGCGTGTGTCATTAGGGAGACACAGATGAAGACGTAGTCTGAGCCAACATTTATCTGCTGAAAGTTTTGCAGAAATATCCTACAGGTAAATAAAAGTTGGAAACATCTTATCCATAGACATTACGTTGTTGTTGACGGATCCTGGCAACCTAGTACATTTGTGGTTTGTCTGGTAATCTCAGATGTTTCTTCTTAGATATTTTGGATTCTTTTCCAGTTCCCCCCCCCCCCCCTCTTGCCTCCATACACGTGCATGCGTCTACAAAATTCATAGCTAATCTGAGTAATTAGCAAAAAAAAGCGAGGTTGTATTATGGATAACAGGGCTCTTCCATAATAAACAATTTCGCCAAACTGTAGAAGACTTGACAACACCTTTAGAAAAGCCCTAATCTGGAAAACCCAAGTTCTTCAAATGCAGCAGTCCAAGCATAGATGGCAATTGTTTGGCCTGGAATGAAGTAAGAGGATATTATATTGTTCCAAAATGCTTTTTGGGTGCCTCGAAATTTGTAAATTATTAATATGGAAAGGATCATATGTCAGCAGAGTCAACCCTATTAAACCCGGTATAAAGTCTGCTAGGGTTTAGGCTGATGAGAAAATGATACTTGTCTTATGGTCCTTCAGGAAAATTAACATTTTATTAATACATTAATTATATGCGAAACCCCAGACCAATAGAGCTCCTCCACCCTCACTAAATGACACCCGGTTTCCTCTTGATTGCCTTAGCCCTCACTATTGGCTAATACGCAGTGCATCCTCCTCCACTTCCCCAATAGTGCAGACTGCAGCCCAGGCATGAGATTACAGGTCCAGACAAGAGGGCTGAGATGGAGGAGGCACTGCACCGAAGAGCAAATTTTAAATGTTAATTTTCTCAAGAACAACTCAACAGAGGATCATAAGACCGGATCAACCCTACCAGTCATTATACCTAGTTTAATAGGATTGATGCTGTTAACAGAAGATCTTTAAAGGGGTTCTCCTGGAATTAAGAAAATGAAAATACCTAAATATTACTTTATTATAAATATATTCCCAAATACCTTTCATTAGCTATATTGGTTTGTTTTGTCAAGGGACCAATCATCAGGAGAAATAAAATGGCTGCCGTCCTATTAGTACACACAAAATCTGTCCTAATCACACAGGAGGACAAGTTACTTCACAACACTGAGGTAAAGAGCTGCCTCATCCTCCTCTCTGCTCTACTTATCAGGGAATATGATCATGAATACAGCTGATAAGGTCTTCAGCTGAATCTCTGAAGGAAAGGAGTTCATTAGGAGACATAAAATACAGAGGATGGACAGAGCAGACTGTGGTAATAGAGACTGCATACCATCCTCTCTGTACTTCATGTCTCCTCATGAACTCCATTCCTACAGAGATTCAGCTGAAGCTCTTATTAAACTGTATTTAGGAAACCCCTGACAAGTAGATCAGAGATGAGGATGAGGCAGCTCTTTAGCTCAGTGTTGTCCTCCTGTGTGATTAGGACAGGTTTTGTGTGTACTAATAGGACAGCGGCCATTTTGTTTCTCCTAATGATTGCTCCCCAGACAAGATGAGACATTATAACTAATGAAAGGTATTTGGGAATATATTTATAATAATGTATTATTTAAGTATTTTCATTTTCTTAGTTCCCAGAGAACCCCTTTAAAGATGACCTGTCACCAATCCATAAAAGTGAGATATTTATATATTCTAGTTGGCTTACCTGAGCATGGGTTTTTTTCACTTATGACTATCCCTCCCCCTTCTCTGCAGCGGAGTTTCACTCCGGTCTGAGTGAAACGCTGTTCCATCAGAAGCTATAGTACAGCATTGTCTTGTTGCATCAGGTGGCTGTGGCGGAGATCCTCACAGTGGGGAGAAGAGTAGTAACTAGCCACTCCTCTGTGGCTAGTCACTTCAGATTGACATGTCCTGTGTGGTGTCAAAAATCTCTGTGGATATTACTGCAGAACGGGGGGTGCATGTTCATAAATGAAAGTATGCCATGCTCAGTGAAGCTTGGCCAATTAGAATATATAAATATCTCACTTTTTTGGATTGGTGACACTGACAGGTCCTCTTTAAGATAGAATTGTGTGGTCATTTAGAGCAATAAAAGATCCTCAACCAGCTAGCCAATTAACTGGCCTTTAAGTCAAAAATGTAAGGTAATGTCCAAGTAACTCTGTGTTGGAAGACATGGCCCAATTTAACTGATCTTATCTCATTTCACTGTTCACTTGTTAACACTCCTAAACTAAAAAATACTAATTTAGACAAATACAATTGTTGATTTCCCCTCCAATGGACAATAGGTCTTTGTCTTCATTCCTTAAGATTTTTTTCTAGTAAGACATGCTATATTTTTGTACAGTTCTACCTTACGAGCAGCATGACATAAGATGCTATTAGTAAGTGTCTGTGAAATTTAGGACGTCTGTACGGGGGGGGGGGGGGAGATGTGTTTCCTAGTGAAGACCTAGTGGAGACCTTTAGGTTGCCATAGGGAGTCTTATGGGCCAGGCTATGCTCCCTGTTCAAAAAATTATGCTACTGTAAGGGTATGACCACATGGTGTGGTTGGGTTGTGGTCATGCTGTGGTTAGGGAACACAAGCGGCCAACTGCATGCATTTTTTGTCCGCAATTGTTTTCGGACTGTTGTTTGAACTATTGTGAATTGTCGTGATTCTTTAACATTATGATTAACTTCAAATAGTGATGCATGTGGTAAAATATGCTAAACTTATACCGCCAGCGGCTACTCAACTGTATATCCCATGTACTCAGCAGCCACAAGCAGAAGGACATGTTTTATGTGTGGTCAACTGCACGTACAAGAGGGGCAGCCATCACAACTTGGAAAGTCCCAGGTCTATCTCAGAAACCTATTTCCCCATTGACTTCTATTGCAAAATGAGATGCTGCAGTTACTAACTGCAGCACAACCACATCAAGACCTTGCTGTGTGGTCACACCCCAGCTAGTTCTCCTCCATGAAGACGGAAACAAGACTCTCTCTATTGCCACTAAATTTTTTGGGTGGTAGCCACCCTAGGACTCAATTACTGACCTATTCAAAGGCCTTCCAACCTGACGAGGGATAAAATACAAACCAGAATATTCTCCATAAGGAGAAGACAGGCAGTTGTTTTGTGTTTTTGCCCCTCATCAGTACACAAGAGGGTGCTGGCTGACTCAATGAGAGTCAAACTTTTTCCTTGTTGTGTCTGTCATGTTGGCTTTAGGCCTGGCAATGCTCCTTGGAAAAACAGCTCTGACATGAAGCCTATGCTACAGTAAATTCATGTGATGGCATTCACTAGCACTTTAAAGAGGATTACATTAAGGATTGGAGGGGATTCCAGGCTGTGTAACCCAATCATTACCTTTCTGCCAAATGCACTTTTCTCACGACCCATACATGCACACTTGGGCTAGCATGCTCATCAATCTTCAAGAACAAAGGACCGAAAAACTCATCATGCCAGATCACTTATATATATTGGCAGAACACATTACACATTAGATTGTTGGCCAGTCTTGATGACGTCAGCTGGTTCAGCCAACTTACTGAAAGTCTAATATACATGACCTGTCAATGCATCTGCAATGTCAACTGTTGTTCCATTTCAGGACTTCAAAACTCAAAAAGTAACCTCTCTCCAAATTTTTTAAAATCTTAACATATCGGGGTCCAGAGACCCTGCCCAAAGGCAGACATCAGTGGGAAGAGGAAACGGGTATGATAGAGTTCAGCATATCCAATTTTTTTGTTCAGAATTAAATATCGACGCTCAGCTTGGTCGCTCGATTTGTGGTGGAGTTGGGTACGGTGCAAGTACAGACAGGCGGCGGGAACGCTAAGCCGTAAGTGTTAATAGTAACACTGAGGAAGCAGTGTCTTATACAAGACTGCGTATATGCATGAAACCCCGGTAAGACTCTTACCTTATGCTGTACAGTTTGCAATTTACACTTGTGAGACCAGCAAGAGAGCTCTGCAAAGTGAAACCCTGTAAAGCGGGACGCCGCTTGTATAGCTAGTTTAGCAGGACGCCTCTCACTTGCTACTGAACGTTATCTTATCTTACCACAATCATTGTTTAAAGTGACTGTATGGGATCCCTGGAGTGGGTCTGGCATGAGTAATTCTTTTGTGTACGGCCGCATATAAAGTGAGAGACTGTGCGCTATTTATTATTGGAAGATTGCATATACCATAGGATCGCTATATTTGCTTGTCCACCTCTCACATTATAATTTATTGAGCTTATTGTATAGCCTGCATTGTCATCCATTTATTTATTTATATATTTATTTACTAATTTTAATAAAATTGCTTTTATTATTGGCCCAACTATCAGTGAGTGCCCAGTTGTTACATTATATATTTTATGTAGAGTGGGTGGAGCTATCTAGCTGTGAGCACCACGCTTTTGGTTATCTGACACATTGGTGCAGCTTTATTATATTTTATATTTGGTTCTATATACCTGCTTTCACAAAATACAGATTGAGGGGTGCGATATACCTGCTTCCACAAAATACTGATTAAATGGATTGATATACCTGCTTCCACCAAATATTGTTTGAGGCCTGCGATACACCTGCTTCCACAAAATACTGATTAAGGGTTTTGATAAATCCGCTTCAACAAAATACTGATTGAGGGGTGCGATATACCTGCTTCTGCAAAATACTGATTAAGGGGTTTGATATACCTGCTTCCACAAAATACAGATTGAGGGGTGCGATATACCTGCTTCCACCAAATATTGATTAAGGGGTTCTATATACCTGCTTCCACAAAATACAGATTAAGGGGATTGATATACCCACTTCCACAAAATACTGATTAAGGGGTTTGATATACCTGCTTCCACAAAATACTGATTGAGGGGTGCGATTAATTGCTTCCACAAAATATTGATTGAGGCCTGCGATATACCTGCTTCCACAAAATACTGATTGAGCTGTGCGATATTCCTGCTTTCACCAAATATTGATTAAGGGGTTCTATATAACTACTTACACAAAATACAGATTGAGGGGTGCGATATACCTGCTTCCACAAAATACTGATTAAGGGGTTTGCTAAACCTGCTTCCACCAAATATTGACGGAGGCCTGCGATACACCTGCTTCCACAAAATACTGTTTAAGGGGTTTGATAAACCTGCTTTCACAAAATACTGATTGAGGGGTGCGATATACCTGCTTCCACAAAATACTTATTGAGGGGTGCGATATACCTGCTTCCACCAAATATTGATTAAGGGGTTCTATATACATGCTTACACAAAATACTGATTAACGGGATTGATATACCTGCTTCAACAAAATACTGATTGAAGGGTTTGATATACCTGCTTCCACCAAATATTGATTAAGGGGTTCTATATACCTGCTTCCTCAAAATACTGAATAAGGGGTTTGATATACCTGCTTCCACAAAAAACTGATCGAGGGGTGTGATATACCTGCCTCCACAAAATACTGATTAAGGGGATTGATGTACCTGCTTCCACCAAATATTGATTAAGGCCTGCGGTACACCTGCTTCCACAAAATACTGATTAAGGGGATTGATATACCTGCTTCCACCAAATATTGATTGCAGCCTGCGATACACCAGCTTCCACAAAATACTGATTAAGGGGTTTGATATACCAGCTTCCACCAAATACTGATTGAGGCTTGCGATATACCTGCTTCCACAAATACTGCTCTTCTATAGGGACTTTGGCACAGGGTCAAGAGGCAGGCCGTTCCACAGGGGTGGTAGGGGTCGGGCAGGTGTACAGGGCCGGAGCCTAAGTGGGAAGTTGGAGAAGGTGTGTGCAATTACATCAAAGGATGCACCAGAGTTGGTTGAGTGGCTCACACTCTCTGCTGTGTGCACCCCAAAGACACCACCACCACCACCATTGCCCCTCCACTCGAGTTAGAGGAATTATTTTCCCATCCATTCCCAGACCATACCGATGCGCAACCATTCTTGGCATCGGATGAGGAAGAGGAGGTAGCAATGGCCGCAACCCAGCGGTCTGACGACAGTACCCAGATCAACCCAAGGAGAGTGGTTTCCCGTTGTTGCTGCCTACTCCGAGATCTCTAATGTCAGTGGTGGTGAAGGTGACGATGATGACATATCGGTTGGTGTCACGTGGGTGCCCACAAGAGAGGAAGAGGAGGGGAGTTCAGGGGGAGAGACAGAGCAGCAGATGGGGAGGAGAAGCAGGCAGAACTTGCAGTGCTCCGGAGGCAAAAAACAGACTGCAAATGTATCTGGAGCAAGCCATCCACCATGCATGGTCACATCTGGCGCTCCCAGGACACCTGCACATGGCTCCGCAGTGTGGGCTTTTTTTAACGTGTCAGCTGCTGACAATAGTGTTGCCATCTGCAGCCTGTTCTGTCAACGCATAAGTCGCGGTAAGCCCAACACTCACCTAGGGACGACCGCGTTAAGAAGGCACCTGGCCTCCCATTACTGAGCCCAGTGGGAGCAACACCGTCAGAACCCACAAAGCCACACTCCCGGCGCTCCACGTCCTGCCTCTTCTTCTCTCTCCTCCTATTTGTTCTCCACTCCACCTTCCACCATGCCGTCGTCGCATTCATCTGGCAGAAGGCAGGCTTCCGTGGCCCAAATGTTTAGAGCCTAAAAAGTTGATGACGCTGGCCCGCCAGCTACTGCCATATAAAGTGGTGGACTCGAAGGCCTTTAGAAAATTTGTGGCCATTGGCACACCGCAATGGAAAGTCCCCGGAAGGAAATTTTTCTCCCAGAAGGGCATCCCAGAGCTATATGGCCACGTTGACCGGCAAGTGAATATTTCTCTCGCACACAGTGTCGGTGCCAAAATACATCTGACCACAGACATGTGGTCTAGCATCTAGCAAACACGGGCAGGGAAAGTACATAACTTTTACTGCCCACTGGGTGAACCTTCTGACAGCCATCAAGCATGTAACCAGTGACACCCGTGTGGATTTGGTGTTACCGCCACGGATTGCATGCAGGCCTGCCTATTCTGCTCTTCCTCCTACTCCATCCTCCGTCTCCTCCTCGGCTGACTCCTCCTTTTCCACTGCTACCGCAAAATGACACACATGCCATGCAGGGCACACGTCCTGAACTTAGTCGTACAGCAATTCATTGCCAAATACCCCAGGGTCCAGGATGTCTTGTGGCAGGCCAGAAAAATCTGTGCCATTTTAGAAAATCTTACACTGCCATGGCTTGCTTTGCTGATGTTCAGCGGCGACACCAGCTGCCCGTCAGACGTCTGATTTGTGACAGCCCGACGCGCTGGAACTCCACCTTGTATATGCTAGATAGGCTGCTCCAGCAGCAACGTGCCGTTAACAACTACCTGTATGAACTCTGCAGCAGGACAGGTTCTGGGGAGCTTGGTTTCTTTTCACCGTGCCAGTGGCTGCTCATACGCAACGCATGCAGACTTCTGCGGCCATTTGATGAGATCACAAAACTGGTCAGTCGCAGCCAGGGAGCCATCAGTAACATTGTACCTTACGCCTTCTTTCTGGAGCGTGCATTGCGTCATGTCATTGATCAAGCCTTCGAGGAGCAGGAGCTGGAAGATGAGGAAGTCGCAATGCTGAATGAATTCCCAGGGGGGGCTACTCCATCTGAGACAAGTCTGGGTGGCATTGTAGTTAGACCCCCGGTACAAACACAAAATGGTGGACATGTTACCAGCATCACAGAGAACTGGCAGAATGCAGCATTTCCAGGCCTTGCTGCGAGAGATGCTGCATTCTGCTGTTGCGGGCGCTGGCAGAGAAATTTCCAACCACACAGAAACAGTTGCGAGTAACAATCCTACAGCGCATGCAAGAAGAGGGCAGTTTGAAGATGTGTTGGTCACTTCGGATATGAGATCATTCTTGCAGCCAACCCATCGACAGCCTCCCTTCGGATGCAGCCTCAGGGAACGCCTAGACCGACAGGTGTCAGACTACATCGGGTTAACGGCCGATGTGGACAGTCTAAGAAGCGAGGAACCCTTGGACTACTGGGTGTGCAGGCTTGACCTGTGGCCAGAGCTGGCACAATTTGCCATGAAACTCTTTGCTTGCCCCTCATCGAGTATCTTGTCCGAAAGGACGTTCAGCGCAGCAGGGGGGATCGTGACCGATAAGCGCACTCGCCTAGCTCACGACAGAGTGGACTACCTCACATTTCTAAAAATGAATGAGGCATGGCTGTTAGAGGAATTCAACACCTGTGACGACCACGTGCAATTGAATTTCCTCATGCCAGCCCATACATATCCGCCACCACTCCTTGTCTAATGTATATACAGAGGCATAAAAGGCTTGTTAGGTTCACCTGCCATTAAAGTGAATAGGGCCCGCCGCGAACACGCGGTTCGCAAACATTTGATCGTGAACGCGCGTTCGCGAAACGTCCCGGCCGACGTTCATCCATCACTAATTACAAGTGCTTGTGGCGCTTCGCTCCCCGCACCTAATGGATACTAGTGAGTGCTTCCATATAGAAGCGCTCACTAGTTTTCGCTTTATAAAACGCACGGCCATTTTCCCCCACTTCGGGGGGGGAAAAGTGCGTCTTATAAAGCGAAAAATACGGTAAATTATTTCAAAAGCACCAAAAATTCTAAGATTGCTTCCATGTTACCAAACCTTCAAATGCAGGTTCTTCTGGACAAACATATTTAGTAAACACTATCACCACTGCCGTTCAATTTGCCATTTTATTTACTAACCAATAATCTTGAGATAATGGTGGCTCTTTGCACTCTGTCATAAACAGTCAAAAGGACACGAAATGGATGGTTAGCGTTAAAAAAAAAAGATTAACTCTACACGTGCTCTTCAAATAACATCCCCACCGTGCGAAAGCCAATGTTTAAAAAGTTTTCTTCTACTATACAAGAGCCCTTTTTTGCTGTTAACTTGACGATAACTCTGGATCAATACCTCCAGTTCCGTTATCTATGTCAGAAACCGACTTTCACAAAGACCAATGAGAGGTCAAAGGTCACCAGCCCCTCATTTTTCTCCTAAAAGCATATAGGCTATAACCCCCCCACCCTTTTCAATCAACTCCTTCACAAAGGTCATATTAGTAATGGAATTACAAAGCTTCTCCAAGTCAACGTAGTCGGAGAAATGTGTCACAGCCTCCTGTTTCTGTAGCGGTCACCCTGTTAATGCTTTCAAGGTTAAAAAAGCTTTCATACTTATCATACCACTTAGTGTCAGCACCAACCATTTAGTTTAACTAAAGACTATCATTGGGCAAAAAACAAAATGTCTACTGTTTATTATAGGAATTCAGTTCTGGGAAAAATTGTAGCCGAGAGAAGACAGGGAAGCTGATTACGCCTCAGATATATGGATTTGAAAACGGTGTTAGTTAAAGCTTGAGTGACACAAAAAGATTATTAAAGCGAAGGGGCGAACTGAATACAGAGAAGAAGGGCATGATGTACAGAAGCAGCAGAGCTGACTATGTCTTTGTGGTAACTTGATGTGCATTTTTTAAATCTTGCAAATAAGCCATTCAGGTGGCTGTATGCTGGGATCCGTTATTTTGCGGACAGTTCAGCATTTCCGCAAAAAAACGGATTGCATGCTGCATAAGTGACAAAGAGAAGGAAGGTGCCAATGGGCTGGAGGCCCAACAATCTTGAGGGGTTAATAGTATGTGTGCGGTAGGCTGCTGCTCGCCACATTCTGGGACCAGGACCAGGCGTGGTAAAGTAAGGATCTGCGCACTGCTAAATTTTAGGACACAAAAGATCGATATTGATAGAACAACGCGTTTTGAACACTGTATTGAACCTGATGAAGGGGCCCGTTCAGCCCCGAAACACATTATTCTTCTGTCAATAAAGTTTTTTTATCGATCCTAGCATTGAGCAGAACCGGTTCATATCATCAGTACACAAACAAACCAACTGCATCATCTGTACTTATGGACAAGCACTAGTAATGCCAATACAACTTTACTACGTCTGTATAGGGCTGTTTTATGTTGTTGTGTTGGATACTATTTAATGGTGTTCTACACTTTTATGTAATTTATTCCTGCTGACCTGGCATCGAAGAGGTTAAATAGTTAGGATCAAAATAATCTCTTATACCTTCCATTCCAGTGGTATGTTGGCTGTTAGTTCAAGCTTAAATAGTCCATGTGTCGTGCTCTAGTGTGGGAGGGAAACCCCACACTGAACATAGGAGCGAAAGGGGAAAGGAAATAAGGCCTGAAAACTAGGGAAGGAAGGATGGACACCTCCTTGTGAAAACCCTAATAAAACCTCCGACTGACTACCAGTATAAACAAACCCCAGAGGTAGGTGAGTTCATACACAGGAATACCTAAAGTCCTATCTAACCCTAAAGGACCCTGGTACTAATGACAGGAATGAGACATCCTGTTCCTCCAAAAGGAAGGATGAACGGGAGTCTCCCTAAGGCCTAATACAAAACAACAAAGAAATGCAACACACAGAAAAGCCAAAATACAAAGGGAAAGGTAACACTTAACTTCCAAGAAGCTATGGCAGCACCAGGAACTCAGCCGAGATCCAAACACCTGCTACCCACAGGTCCAACTGAAGCTATAAACCGCACAGCATTGTGGGAGAGTCAACTATAAATAGGGAAAGTTAAATGACCACAATAGCAACATCTGGAGGTTAAGAGTGTGGCCAGGGCCAGAAACAACACATAGGCCTATTGATCCACAAGGTAAACAAGTCAAATCAAACCACGTGTTGCCAGTCTCACAGATCTCCTGCCACTCACTGCCGTTGGGACGTCCGTATGTCTCGGTACATCTGTGACACCATGTCCATGACTTATCATAAAATCAGAGGTTATTTAAAGCACTCTAAAATGACATACAGTAGGCAATAGATTGTTTTGGGCCTCAAACTGGACCCCTAGGGTACTTTCACACTTGCTTGTTTGATTCCGGCAGCCAGCATGCTGCGCTTTTTGCTCCGGCCAAAAATCCTGAACACTTGCCACAAGGCCGGATCCGGAAATAATGCCCATTGAAAGGCATTAATCCGGATCCGGCCTTAAGCTAAACGTCGTTTCGGCGCATTACCGGATCCGACGTTTAGCTTTTTCTGAATGGTTACCATGGCTTCCAGGACACTAAAGTCCTGTTTGCCATGGTAAAGTGTAGTGGGGAGCGGGGGAGCAGTATACTTACCGTCCGTGCGGCTCCCGGGGCGCTTCAGAGTGACGTCAGGGTGCCCCACGTGCATGGATGACGTGTCGCATGGATCACGTCATCCATGCGCATGGGGCGCTCTGACGTCATTCTGGAGCGCCCCGGGAGCCGCACGGACTATAAGTATACCGCTCCCCCGCTCCCCGCTCCTACTATGGCAGCCAGGACTTTAATAGCGTCCTGGGTGCCATAGTAACACTGAACGCATTTTGAAGACGGATCCGTCTTCAAATGCTTTCAGTTCACTTGCCTTGTTACGAATCCGGCAGGCACCTCCGGCAAATGGAGTACACGACGGATCCGGACAACGCAAGTGTGAAAGAGGCCTAAGTCATAACCCACAACCTAAACAAAGGCATGAACAATTTAAAGGAAAGATCAACCCACCCATCAACCCAATGGGATAATTGCTGAACCAACAAAAAAAATTAAAGGGGTTCTCTGGGATTTACATATTGATGAGCATAAGTCATCAGTAGATCAGAAGGGTCCAAGTGCCAGCACCCCTGATGATCAGCTGTTTGATTAATCTGTCGCACTTAATGGAGTTTCAGTGAGTGCCACGGTTTCCTTTCTTCTTACCAAGCACAGCGCCGTACATTTGATGGCAGCTGTGCTTGTTTTCGCCGCTCAGACCTATTTACTTGAATGGGGCTGTGCGTTATCTAGGCCATGTCACCAATCAACGTGACGTCATATGGCCTAGGAAGAGGCCTAAGTGCTGACAGTGGACTCTTCATACAGTTTATTCGACTCCAGAGAACCCCGATCTGATATTGATGACCTATCCTGAGGATAGGAAATCAATATATAAATTCCAGAATAAAGCTTACACCTGCTGGTGATGATGTGGGTGCAGAAGAGTGACCGTGACATAGTATGGAAAGAACAACCCGCTTGCTGTGTAGTACCAATGTTGAACTGAAGTCCCTTGGGCCCACCAGAGGAAATGATTCTAAGGGCCCACCCTCTGCGTATATAGGACCTTAAGGGCCCTGTTTTATTAGGGATCCGTTATTATCAGAGCTTGGGCCCACCGGAGAATCCTTTAGTGAGCCAGTCCAACCCTGTGGATTACATAATATTATGTTATGCATGTGAAACGGGTAATACATCAGTCTGATGCCCTGTGAAGCCTGTGGCAGGATCTAGACGTAGAATGGGTTACAACTGAGTGGACTAGGACCTCATTTGAGCAGTTATGGGTGTGTCTGTCAGCAGTGTCTTGACAGATTCCAAGTAGTAACCTGACGATTTCTAAAACCAGCTCTGGATGTGATTGGTGATTATGATATAATGTAAAATCAGCAAAAAGTGAGATAAATATTATATGAAAATAATATCTAGATGTGATCATAAAGATAAAACATTATACCACTGATTATACCTCAAGCAGCTGCTTGGACAAGTGCCAATCTGGACTAGAAAGACAGAGTCCTTTAAGGGGTTAATAGAACTATATGCTGGAAATACAGGGAACAGTGAATGTCCCCCATTTAAATTCAGTTACTAAAAAAAATAAGAAACAAGTCTCCTTCTTCGTCTTCTTCTTGAGATGCCGAGAGTCCAGCAAAAAAGTATTAAATTATACACTGGAGATGGTTGGAGATTGGAGGAACGTCAATAACTTTTTCATCTTTATGAACTTTTGAACATAAAAAGTGCTAAGCTTGAGGGATTGCGGCTGCACTATAGCGTGAACTTAGATCTAAATGTGTTTGGAGAGGATTGGATTTTTAATGATAACCACAAAGTGTCTACAAAGTACACCAAGATTAGAAAGAGCAGATTGAGTTTATCTGATTGTCTGATCCATCCTGCAGGTAAAATGAAGAACGCAAAGTTCCAGGAGAGACGAGCATATTTCTGGAAAACTCAGTCTCAAGAAGCTCAAGAAGCTAAAGTTTTCACTATATTTTCCTAAAGGCCAGTACAAAAAGGTACGCCCTTTTATTTCTGTCTGTGTAATACTTCATTTTTCCTGTGGGGGCACTGTTTGGGAATTGAACAGTTGTCCAAAAGGGATAAAAATCTAAACTAAAGACCAGATACTGTACATAGTACATACTACAGTATCATACAGCCAAATAGTGCCATACTTTGCCCACAAAGAGCTTAACTGTAGCAGAGAAGGTCAAATTTTTCCTAAATAGGGCCACACATTGCAGAAAGACTAACATATTGTGCCTGTACAGGGTGAAACAGTCTCTACAAAATCCTATACCTTACTATATAGATAGTTAAAGTTTAAAAGGGTTTTCTGCGTAGAGAAAATTTCTTAAACAGCTGGAAAGGTTAAAAATAAAAAAAAAGAAGCATTACTCACCTTATTCGATCCCCGACAATGGCTGTTCTGATGCTGCTCTGGTTCCTAGCTGCTCTCCACTTCCTGTACCTGGCTCAATCACTGCCTGAGGTGGGTCACCACTGATGCCAGCGATTGGCTTAGCAGTCATTTACATGTGGGATAAGCCCAGCAAGTGGAGATCAGCGGGGACCAAAGTAGAACCGCCGCAATGGTTGATCTGTGAGTGTGAGTAATGCTTCTTTTTTTTATTTGTAACCCAATCTGGTCATTTAAAAATAATAAATCTTCCACTGGAAAAAAGCTATAAAAAATACTGTACTAGGAAGTTCTAAATTAACAGGGAGGAGGACATCATTGATGATCTCCAACTTTAGCTGGAGAATAGAAAGGTTATGAAGAGAGTCTCTTATTCCCTAGGACCCAACTAGTTTATTTTCTTTGGATACCATGCAATGTTTCATTTTTACCTGCGGGGGCACTGCTGGAGAATTGAAAACTTGCTTCCTTGTTCCCTTTGAAATAACATTTCTGAAGGTTCCAACAGAGGAGCTTATTTTCAGGAGACCGTTCAGATAAAAAGGGATCCACCAAAGCAGATATCCTTCTTAGCCAGATATTCCATGGAGCCAGATACATGTTATACACTGCTCAAAAAAATAAAGGGAACACAAAAATAACACATCCTAGATCTGAATTAATTAAATATTCTTCTGAAATACTTTGTTTTTTACATAGTTGAATGTGCTGACAACAAAATCACACAAAAAAAAAAAATGGAAATCAAATTTTTTAACCCATGGAGGTCTGGATTTGGAGTCACACTCAAAATTAAAGTGGAAAAACACACTACAGGCTGATCCAACTTTGATGTAATGTCCTTAAAACAAGTCAAAATGAGGCTCAGTAGTGTGTGTGGCCTCCACGTGCCTGTATGACCTCCCTACAATACCTGTGCATGCTCCTGATGAGGTGGCGGACAGTCTCCTGAGGGATCTCCTCCCAGACCTGGACTAAAGCATCTGCCAACTCCTGGACAGTCTGTGGTGCAACGTGATGTTGGTGGATAGAGCGAGACATGATGTCCCAGATGTGCTCAATTGGATTCAGGTCTGGGGAACGGGCAGGCCAGTCCATAGCATCGATGCCTTCGTCTTGCAGGAACTGCTGACACACTCCAGCCACATGAGGTCTAGCATTGTCTTGCATTAGGAGGAACCCAGGGCCAACCGCACCAGCATATGGTCTCACAAGGGGTCTGAGGATCTCATCTCGGTACCTAATGGCAGTCCGGCTACCTCTGGCGAGCACATGGAGGGCTGTGCGGCCCTCCAAAGAAATGCCACCCCACACCATTACTGACCCAATGCCAAACCGGTCATGCTGGAGGATGTTGCAGGCAGCAGAACGTTCTCCACGGCGTCTCCAGACTCTGTCACATCTGTCACGTGCTCAGTGTGAACCTGCTTTCATCTGTGAAGAGCACAGGGCGCCAGTGGCGAATTTGCCAATCTTTGTGTTCTCTGGCAAATGCCAAACGTCCTGCACGGTGTTGGGCTGTAAGCACAACCCCCACCTGTGGACGTCGGGCCCTCATATCACCCTCATGGAGTCTGTTTCTGACCGTTTGAGCAGACACATGCACATTTGTGGCCTGCTGGAGGTCATTTTGCAGGGCTCTGGCAGTGCTCCTCCTGTTCCTCCTTGCACAAAGGCGGAGGTAGCGGTCCTGCTGCTGGGTTGTTGCCCTCCTACGGCCTCCTCCACGTCTCCTGATGTACTGGCCTGTTTCCTGGTAGCGACTCCATGCTCTTGACACTACGCTGACAGACACAGCAAACCTTCTTGCCACAGCTCGCATTGATGTGCCATCCTGGATAAGCTGCACTATCTGAGCCACTTGTGTGGGTTGTAGACTCCGTCTCATGCTACCACTAGAGAAAGCACTGCCAGCATTCAAAAGTGACCAAAACATCAGCCAGGAAGCATAGGAACTGAAAAGTGGTCTGTGGTTACCACCTGCAGAACCACTCCTTTATTGGGGGTGTCTTGCTAATTGCCTATAATTTCCACCTGTTGTCTATTCCATTTGCAAAACAGCATGTGAAATTGATTGTCACTCAGTGTTGCTTCCTAAGTGGACAGTTTGATTTCACAGAAGTGTGATTGACTTGGAGTTACATTGTGTTGTTTAAGTGTTCCCTTTATTTTTTTGAGCAGTGTATTTCCTAGACAACTAAATTTACCCAAATGCTAAGATGGTGTAATACAATCTCCAAAATCTGTGGTCTGGGGTATGGATACTCCAATTTTCTTGATATACCCCCTTTTCTCGAACCAGTGCTTCCTCCTCCATGCTTTTTAGGCTCTTGGTTGACGATGCAACATCCCATTACCATATATAGTTCATGAAGGTCTATTTTGCAGTAAGGAGATTTGCCAACTCTTCGAGGAGTCTTATGGGTAGCTCCTTTTTTCCAGATACTTTCATGAAGAGGTGTCAAGCATGCTTGTAAGTCATCTTTTTCCATTTTGTAGGGCTTGTCCAGGCTTGGAAAAACATTGCTGCTTTCTTCTAAAGACATCGCCACACTGGCCATGTGTGGTGTTGCAGCTCTAACCTACAGATGGGTGCAGCACTGTTTTTAGGGGAAAGCAGCCACATTTTCCTAAACCTTGGACAACCATTTAATTCAACCATGATGAATTTTCTAAAATGTCTTCAATGTCTAAAATAACAAATTAGTGTCCATTCTGCATTCATAAACAGCCTTTATGTTAAACATTTAGCATTTCTACGCCTCACCAATTTAAGACGCCGGGACTAAGATTGTGATCTCACAGACGGCACAGAGTGGTTATCAACGACTTGCAGAAACATTGTATTTTGCCACAGGAAAACAGACATGCTTATCCTCTGTGCAAAAAGCATTGATAAGTCGACTTCTCAGAAGAATCCATGGAGTCTTTTTTATTTTCCTTCCGTGAAAAGATTTACTTGAGGAAGTTGATGTTCCCGTTGTAAAATAGATTTCAGAGCACCCGGGAATAGGTGTTATCTTATGTCGTGCTGCGAAATAGGCTGTATTAGCTGGAATTATTTTCTGTGAAATGTAGCTATAGATGGGGGTGATAATGCATGGATAATGGGGCTTTACAAACTGGCGAGTATGATAAATGTGCATTTATTTCCTGAGGGCTGTTGGGTTTATAAAGCGAATGTTTGATCACTGATGAGGTCATGTCATATCTAACTACACCTGGGTAGGGTCTAATTTGAATTGCCAACCTCAGCGCGTGACTTCATTATAGCGACATAATTAAGGTTGATATCAGGATGTTGTCTTGCATTGCCTCTGAATACCAATGGGTTTATTCATGGCATAGAGACAATGACTCTGTTTATGACTCTCCATGGTCTAAGTATGAAAATATCACCAAATGCAAGAAGGATCAGTTTATAGCTAATGAATGGCAAAACCAGGGATTTACTGTAGCCATAGGTAGAAGATGCCCTAGATAGCTAATGCCTAGGTAGGCCCTTCTGCCAAATGGCTTTTTTAGTACTTAGATATTGATGACCTATCTTCAGGATAGGCCATCAACGTCAGATTGGTGGAGGTCTAAAATACTGATGTAATCCCTTAGTGGTCAGATATTTTTGGAACTCCCATAGTGTTGAACAGAGGGTGGCCGCACATAAAATGTATGATGTCTTCTTCAAAGTTCTCATAGGGCTAAAGTTTGGTCTCCCGGTCACCTTTCTCAACTTACAAGCCAAAGTGATTGTTACTTTAATATTTTTCTCCTTGCTCCCTGCTCATTCTTGATTGATTTCAATGAGTTAGTCAGTGTGAGTGTCCTCCTACTGATATATTTCTTTTGTGAACTGTGATACCTCCAGGAGCTGAAGGGTACCTTTGGCCAAAAATAAAAAATCTGCCTTGTTCCATAACCCACATGTGTAGTAGGTGTAGGAAGTGTTTTTCTTCAAAGTTCCACACATCAATGGCTATTTAAATCAAGACCAAACATTTGGTGTCAGATCTGATCTCACAGAGCTACAGTCTGGTCTCCTGGTCTTCTTTCTCAAACACACACAAGCAATTAGTTTTTTGATTTGACAAAACCAAATTGGAGATTTTTGGGTCACACCTCAGTTTCTTTGCTACACACAGCGAAAGAGAAAGGGTGAAGCCTAATTGTGTGACTCACAGTGTGAAGCCTGTGATAGGGGTGTCATGGTGTGAGGGCTGTGCTGATTTATACATAATTTCAAGCATAAATAACTCACATGGTGACCACAGTCTTCTCCAGTGACATGCCATTTCTACAATGTTAAAGGGGTTGTCTCATAGACATTGATGGAAAATAAATAGCATATGCCATCAATGTTAGATAGGTGCAGGTCATGTGTGCCACCCTCCATTCACCAATATGAAAGTTCTGAAAATAGTCAAGCACTGGCTCGGCTATTTCCAGCAGTCCCATAGCAGTGAATGGAGGGGTATCCATGCTTGCACTCGCTTCGCTAATGTTGGAACTCCCACAGTGAAGAATGGATAGCATGCCGTACATGTGCGGTGTGCTCTCCTTCACTTTGGGGACTCTGTTCTGGAGGTAAGAGCGGGTCCCAGAGGTTGGACCTCAACCTGATATTGATGGCATATCCTACCGATACACCATCAATGTGTGAGAAGACAACCCCTTTAAGTTTAGTTGGACCAACTTTTAGCTTTCAACAAGACAATGGCTCAAAACATAACTCCACATTTTGTAATAGGCATTTGATATAAAAGGAAAGTAATGAAGCCATGTGTCAGATGACCAGGCCTACGCAGTCCCCAAACGAAATCCAATACAGGTTGGACCAAAACGTCAAGGAAAAGAGGACGAAAAGTGCTCAGCAAATATTGAAACACCTTCAAGACTTGGATGGCATCCCTGATGGCTAGCCTACCAAACAAAATTAGCTAAAAGAATGGAAAGAGTGTGCCCAGCTATTACCAAGCCAAATAGTAGATACTTTGAAAGAATTTAAAATGTATGATATTTCTAAATTGTATGACCTTTTTGGCCACGTTAAAGTTCCATTTGTATTACTCCTTAGTTCCAATGACCATATCATGTTTCAGTCATTGAATACCTAATTGCTATTTTTGGTGCCTCAAAACCTATCTTTCATCTTTATAAACATAACTGTAATTAACAGCGGCATAAAATACTAGACATGTCTTTTTTCTAATTTCATGCTGTAATCAGTTTCATTAAAAAATAAAATGCATTGCAAAAAGTTCTAATTTATATTCAAATGTGTATTATTCCATTATAAAGCCCCATATCCCAGCCGAAACCATTAGATGGATGGAGGGACACTGGAGGATGGGGATATGGGACACTGGAGGATGGGGATATGGGAAATTGCAATGGACACCAGGATGACCAAAGAAAAAGTGTACCGGTTTAGAGCCCTAGTGGAGTTAGTAATGTGCACTAAAGTCATAACCGAAGAACGCTTCTCATTTATTATGTTTTTATAAAGCCATATGGTATCTACACATTACTAGCTTGATACCTCTACTATAAATTTGATAACTTACGATAATTAGGCATTTTCAGATACTGCTCTACAATAGCACTTCTGATCCTGGCACAGGAGGACCTGGTCCTTTTTGTAACCTCCTATGCCCAGCAGGAGAAAGAGGATCCTTGACCATGGGACTAGTTCTTCCCTTGGAACCAATGACACAGGTATGTAAGGCTTGCCTCTCTGGCATATATAAAAATTCAAAGCAAGCACCATATGGTGTAGTGTATAAATGTCAAAAAAAAGGTCCAACAATAGAAAACTCACTTACTCATTGTGCATCAACATTGGTACATGCGCATCTAAGGATGACTACTCTTTAAAGCACACATGGCTGATGCTCCCTACCCCAAAGTTGTCCATATGCTTATGAGCAAAGTTGGACGAATCCAAAGATTTTGGCAAGACGGACCAACTATCTTATATAGGTATGTGCTGGCTCTTCCCAACGGCAGATGTCTGGAAAAGGAAGAATGAGGCAAGATGGACTTCTACAGTGAATTATGGAACCATGTCTAAATTTAGGCAAAAACTGGGCAAAGACCATTGTGAAACTATCAAAGCTAAGGAAAACCCCAAATTCCCAAAATGTTTGCTCTTTTTTCAAGCCTTGTAAACCTTTTGTGCAGTATTTCACTGCATAAATTCTAGTTCCAATCTAAGGCATGTGGGATCTCATGAGACCATGGAGACAGGGGGTTCATTCCAGGTTGGTCTTGTCCCTGTTTGAATAGGTGGTAAGAGCCTACACAAGGATGTGAGCTCATCATGTTAAAATAAAAAATGTACTTCATGGCCAGGGGCACTAGGACCTCCTGTTGCAGGTGGTGGTGTCAGGTAGCACCTGAAAGGTACACCATTTTTGTCATTGCTACATATTGTATGTAGATTATTGTTCTTGAGGGCCAAGTAGCGCTTCAACTTTAACTCCATCGCAAGTCAGCTGCCAATCATTTCCAAGAAACATTTTGCATAATATTCTATAGAAATCGTGTGACGAATAAACTTTTATCTTTATTGAATGTTCCCTATTTAAAGCCTCTGAAGCCATTAGTTAAATGAGTCTCAGCCTATTTCCAAATGTTTAATTCTCTAAGCTTTGCAATTTTGTTAGAACTTGCATTTCAACACCTAAAATTAGATAAACACCAATTTCGTTGACGCTGAAGCAAGAATAAGATGTTATTGTCCATTAGCGTCGGACTTGTCCACAAATAAGCTTTATATACGATGTTTTGATGTTTGATGTAACAATAAAATACACAACATAAGCTGATTATGCAAATTTCATGCAAATCTCTTATCTTGGTCATTTTATCTATTAGTCCCATTTAGAAGGGAGCTGGAAATCAGCATCATGAAAGCATTTACCTAACGAGCCATCGATCACTCCCATTGCAGCTTTCCAGCTAATAACTTTGCTGAAGATAATTGACTAAAACTGAATATAATTTTAACATTGAGAACAAAAAGTTGTAAGTGCTGTCAAGTAACGAGCACATGGCAAATTAATTTACTAGTCACATTCACATCAGGGGGAAAATATACTATTATGTGAACAATAAGGCAAAACAGAGTAAGGGATATACCGCGAAGGAGTGCACAGACAAAGATTACAGCTCATCGATTCTGCATCGCACGATGCATGGAATAGAAGGCAGACACAGAAAAGACTGTCCAGCGTCCAGTGAAATGAGGTGTGGACATGTGAATCCATTACAGTCTGGAGCCGAGAAGATACTAGAACCCCAACAGTGTCCCAAGACAACTAGGGTTTCAAAGTGCCTTGTAGACAAAATTAATTAAAAAATAGAACAAAAAAAAGTGGAGAAAAGAGAGAAAGAAAATAAGGAAATAAAAATGAGGATTGAGATGATTTTGCTTTCCCAAATTTTTTCCTACACTAGAATGTGACAAAGTCTTAAGACCCTTAATTTGTGGTTCCTAGACCCCTATAAGACTGACCTGTTAATTAATGGGATGCTTGAAACTTTCCATGATATTACTAGACAATTAATATTTCTAGAGTTAATTTTCCCTAAATTTCAACATGCTGGATACAAAAACCCCATATACAATGGTGGCAGTCCAATATCATGGGGTCCTCGGTGAAGAGCCTCAGGTGAGGAAAAATTGGTCCATTGGGTAGAGAAAAATTGAACGGGAGTGGCCCCTTTCAAAGTAACACACCATACGCAAAGTAGGAAGAATGCAGTCCATTCATGGGAACTTTAATCACCTTTCCCTTCTAAGCTCTTATGCATATGGTACAGAACCCATTAGGTGGTACCTCTGGCATGTCATGGAGTAGGCCGTATTTTAATTTTAAATCAGAGGAGTATGGAGATTCAGCACAGACCTCAAGGCAGCTCTATTACTGCCTCATGCAAAACACAACCATAAAACAACCAGTAATTAAGCAATGGGATGGGGTGGGTAGTGGCTTAAATGAAGAAGCATGAACCTCCTTGACCTGAAATGGAATGCATGGTGGTATAAGCCAGAATTTTCATGAAGGCCCATTGCAGTTTTTGCCATGTCCCTCCTGATTGGAACCCAAAATACCCTGGACTTTCACCTCCCTTTGACCTCCATCCCATTATTATACTGAAAGGTTGTACTGAATATTTCAGTTTAGCGTTTTCTCCCGGAGATGCAATCAAGATGTGGAGTTTGTGGTGACGTATAACCATGAAGAACATGCTTGAATGTAAGAAAAAAAAGACGAAACAAGCATACTGGAGAACACTAATGGAATACATATAGATTACAAGGGCAACATTCAGTTTTTCATCGTAATCCGTTATATTCTACATTTCTATGTATTCTTTGGGTCCATGAATTCTTTTAGATTATAAGAGTGCGTTTTCTATCCTTGCAAAGAACATTTCCCAATTCTGAGCCAAGGAGAACTAGAGGATAAGCTGCATACAGTATATCTTATCTGTGGTGCAGAATTCGAAGCTAAATACTCTGACAACCTCCGGTGTTATCTGTGCAGAGAAGAGGGAACAAACAAGTAGTTCATACCGCGCACCTGATTTGCCAGTTAATGAGATTTAGCTTGTTCACAAAACCCCATTACTGCTCGGAGCAGCTGTGTACAGTCTATGGAGTAGAGTCCGTGGCCAAGGAAATCTATGGCGTATGTATTTTTTGTTTTCTGTTCACCTAGACTAAGAGCTTGTTTTTTTGTGGGCCAACGTATATATTTTTTAATGCCATTGTTTATTTTACCATAGCTTGTATTGGAAAATGGGGGGAAAAAAATTCTTCTGGCATTAAAATTGGAAAAAATTAGCCATTCTGTCAATGTTTTTTGGGTTTTCTTTTTATGATGTTTGCTGTGGGCTAAAAATAACAAGACAACCTTATTCTACGGGTCAGTATGGTTACGCCAATACAAAACATATCTTTTCCATTATGTTTTATTACTTTAAAAAAAAATACATTTTTTTTCTTTGCATCACAATATTCTGACAGTCATACTTTTTAAATATTTCTTCCTACAGAGCAGTATGAGGGCTTGTTCGGGAGGGGGGGGGGGCAGACTAGTATTAAATGGTACTATTTGGGGGTACATGTGACTTTTGATCACTCTTTATTCAATTGTTTGTGGGACAAGGTGACAAGGTGTGCATTTTTATTTTTTCTCTGTTACGGTGTACACGGCGCGGGAAATATATTTTTATAGATTGAACATTTTCGGATGTGATGATACCGGTGATGATTTTTTTAAATTATTTATTTATATTTATATGTACAATTGGGAAATAAGGTGATTTAAATTTCTATTACTTTTGTGTTTTTTTTTTTCATACTTCATACTTTCATATTTTTACTGTAATTGTTAGTCCCCTTAGGGGACTTGAACTTGTGATTGCTTGTCCAATAGACTAAGATGATTTTTTTATTTATTGTTTATTTATATGTATATGTAGAATTGGGAAAGGGGTGATTTGAATTTATATTACTTTTGTGTGTTTTTTTCATACTTTTATTTTTACTGTAATTGTTAGTCCCCTTAGGGGACTTGAACATGTGATCGCTTGTCCTATAGACTAAAATGATTTTTTTGTATTGTTTATTTATATGTATATGTAGAATTGGGAAAGGGGTGATTTTAATTTATATTACTTTTATGGGTTTTTTTTGCATTCTTTTTTACTGTAATTTTTAGTCCTCTTAGGGGACTTAAACATGTGAGCTTCTGATCTCTTGTCCCATAGACTAAGAGGGATATGTCCTATCTCAGACATTTTTGCCATATCAATAAGACCTCCTCTGGGACCCTCTTCTATCTCAAGAACCGCACTTATGCAACAGCCTCTCCAGTCACTGTCATTGGACTTTCAAAAATAGCCCAACTTTTTGGCTGTTTTCAAAAGTCCCAAAATAGGTGGCCTCACATGCTTTCCATGAGGATAAGAGTGGATTCCAGTGCTGGGACCTGCACCTATCAGACATTTATGGTATATCTCATTCATATGCCATAAATGTCCTAGATGGGAACACTCCTTTAATTAGGCGCTGTATAGTATTGTTATTTAAGCACTGTAGGTCGATACTATGATTTTATTATTAGTCTTATTTTTATTTTATTTTTTTATAAAAAGCTTTGGTTACTTCATACATTTTAGGACATGTCTATAATCTCTGTGCTACATTTGCCTTTTTCTGATGACTTTGCTTGCTTTTCTTGTGGTTCCTCAAGTTTCTTTCCTCCCACATTCGGAGAACTCACTCTGATTAGTCAGCTGCCTATGAAATATTTGTCTTGTGTATAAGCCAGGGGCAGGAAAATTAGATTGTGTGGCCCACTGAGTAAAGGGACTGACATGAGTAAATACATACATTTATATAATTAACAGCACATAAAATAAATTCTGACTGCTGTAAATGCATGTCAAAGAACATAAAGTCTAGCGATGAATCTACTCCACGTCAACCCAGACTCCAGATTAATGGCTGCCTCTTCATATCTAGGACAGGGCTTTGTGCTGCTGGATGACGCTGAGCTAAGACTGTGCCATTTGGTGGCTGGAAATGTCAAATATCCCAATGATCTGAGGTATCGGCTGGCATCCTAACTCTACACCATCTGCTCCTCCGCCAGTAGCAATTTTCCAAATGAGAATCCTGCAACTGAAACCTTCATCAATTAGCCAAGGGAAGCTGCGGCTGCCACACATTTCCTTGTAGGCAAAGTGAAGTCCTTTGAGGCACTAATTCCAATGAATGGGACAGTCATGGTCTGAGCTCTCCTCCTGAAGGCATATGTATGATGAGACATAGGAATAGGGGTTTTCCTAACTGTAGAACCCTTAAAGGAATTGAATTGGAAAAATAGCATTTTTCAAAAAAGTTACAATAAGTTAATAAGAAAATATAATTCAAAGAACATAAATATCTGGGTATGATTTTAAATGTTTTACCCATTGTCCTCTTCAAAAAACAATGTGGTATATAAGCTTCCTGCTTTGTGTAGTATACAAATTCTCTCTACCTGAAGCCACCTCTAGGAGGAGCTCCGGAGCTTAATGCATGCTGTCTTATTATTGAGTTCAAGGTATAAACAATTTGCAGTAAGCGCCTAAGATCCCCCTAGTGGTGGGTGCTGCAAGCCAAAATCTTATAATTTAAAAGGGTTATACCACAATTAAAGTAAAACAAACTGAAAATCAGACATCATATAGCACATGATAATCTCTTTCTAACAAAGCTAGAACCAGCCCTGTACCTCACATGGATCCAGAGATCTCCACATTCATTGCTTAATTTGCTCTGCTAGAGTTTCTTCAGGCTAGCAGCTATGGGTCATGTCTTTTCTCAAAGAGCATGTCCTTTCTGCTGCAGATCTCTCCCTATCACAGCTCAGAGTGCATGTCCTTTCTGCTTCGTTCTCTCCTTGTAACAGCTCAGGGTGTGTGTTCTTTTTGCTGCAGCTCTCTGGTCACAGTTAAGGGGGTGTGTCCATTCTGATGCAGCTCTCTCCCTGTAACATCTCAGGGGGCGTGTCATGTCTGCTGCATCTCTCTCCCTATCACAGCTCAGGGGACATATCCTTTCTGCTGCAGTTCTCTCCCTGTCACAGCTCAGGTTTGTGTGTTCTCTCTGCTGCATTTCTGTCCCTATCACAGCTCAGGGGGCGTGTCTTTTCTGTTGTGGCTCTCTCCCTATCACAACTCAAGAGGGCTGTCCTCTCTACTGAAGCTCTCTCCCTATCACAGCTCAGGGGGCGTGTCTTTTCTGTTGTGGCTCTCTCCCTATCACAACTCAAGAGGGCTGTCCTCTCTACTGAAGCTCTCTCCCTATCACAGCTCAGGGGGCGTGTCTTTTCTGTTGTGGCTCTCTCCCTATCACAACTCAAGAGGGCTGTCCTCTCTACTGAAGGTCTCTCCCTATCACAGCTCAGGCAGTGTGTCCTATCTGCTGCAGCTCTCCCTATCACAGCTCAGGGGCAAATCTTTTCTGCTGCAGCTCTCTCTTTATAACTGTCACAACTTCTAAAAGTAGCTGGTGGCAGTTGAAGGATGAGACGGAGCATGTGCATCCACATCAGCAATGTTACTGAAGTGGACAGAAATAAGCAAAAGAACAAACAGCAGGTGGCGCTATACAGATGCATTTTATTGAATAATTTAGAGGTTATACCAAATGTCTAATTACATGCAATTAAAAAAGTATTCAGATGTAGAAAATATTTTTTTCTGGGACAACCCCTTTAACTATTTATGCAGGGGATACGGAGCTTTGTATCAGAAGAATAGAGCTGCAACTGGTACAAAATACATTAAGGAATTAATCAGTGGATAATGTCATTTTAAAAACGTAGTTATGAGTCCGTATTATGCTCACTGTAAGATGAATAAATGGCGGAACACTGTTCTTCATTAATATGAAATGAATAATTTCCGTGATGAGGGTTTTAATTTGCTCTCCGTGTAGCTGCAGCCACATTTACCTGAGGGTACGGATAGGGTTTCAGTAATACAAACACAATCAGTTCCTGCCACAGCTCACAGCGCGGTGTAAAGTGCCCGAGGCACAGGACGCACATCTGACTGGTATCCAAGAGAGAGGCGGACAAGATACACGAGAAGCGCGACATTAAAGGGGTTGGTTGAGATGATTACAAAAAATGGTCAAAGGCTGCAAAGGTGTTAAAATAATAAAAGACGTTATTTTCACTGGTTCAGATCCCCTCAGTTTCAGAACTATCGCTTTAATCCTTCCCGCCGCTGCAGCGGTGACATCCCTGACTACAGCCGTGGCATCCCCGACTACAGCCTTAACTGCAGCATGATAAAGATTGGTAAAGCCAGTGTTAGGCTGCGGGTTTCATATGCGACATATGGGACACGTCACTGGTCCTTCATGTTAGCAAAGCCCGGCCAGGAGGATTGAAGTGGTGGTGCTTGATCGGAGGGGGTTTGTACAAGTGGTGTAACGTATTTTGTCATTTTAGCAATTCCCTTGCACTTTCCAATTGACATCTTTTATCAAATAGGCTCGATTCACCAATACAGTCCTTAGACATGTGGCACAGGATGTTCTGTAGTTCCCTCGTGACTGCGGGCGGTCTTTCCCTTCCGTTTGTGTAAGTTCCCGATCACATGGCCACAAGGACTTTGATCAGAGTAGTGTTGCCAACTCCTTGTGGTCAAGTGATTGCTGAAGTCCCAACATGAATTGAAGGAAGAAGCAAGGGAAGGGCTTAGTTTTAGAGCCAGACCCTTGTAGGCACACGTTGACATCAACGGCTTTGGGAGATTAGGAGCAATATTGCAAGACTAAAGAGGTGGTTGGAAACAGGAAACGGTACAGAGAAAGAGCAGAATACTGGGATTTGTAGACTTTTGCCACGTGCTAAAAGACTAAATCACACCTCAAATATGAAAGTAGAATAGTAGGATCAGTTTCTGAAATTGGGTCAGGAAGAAGTGAAATAATCTACTTTTTCACATTGAATGACTGGGTCAATAAAAATTAGATAAAGGGAATTTGTCCATAGGATGGGGCAATTTAGAGTTATTACATATTTAAGGTGCCTTTGGTGTTGTCATGGTCTTACCTGCTTGCTGCTCTCCTTCGTTTGACATGTGCTGGCGGCCATCTTGGGTCCTGGGTTTCTTGTAGCCTTCCACCCTGCGGCTCCTCCTTCCCCTGGGAGGAGCTGGATGCCTAGCTCATATATATAGGAGGTCTGTGGCTTCAGTTCCTTGCTTGGTCCTCTTGTGTTCACATGCTTCTAAGACTGCTGCTGCTTCTGGTTCCTGATCCTGGCCTCGTCTGACTACCCTGCTGGTTCCTGATCCTGGCTTCGTCTGACTACCCTGCTGGTTCCTGATCCTGGCTTCGTCTGACTACCCTGCTGGTTCCTGATCCTGGCTTCGTCTGACTACCCTTCTGGTTCCTGACCTCTGGCTTCGCAAAGACTCTGCTCGGTTTCACCATCCGTTTGGACTTTTGCTTTACAGCTTTATTTTCAATAAAGCCTTCTTATTTTCACTTATCTCTTGTTGTACGTCTGGTTCATGGTTCCGTGACATTAGGACCAAGCCATGAATTCTGACGGTACAGGGCCATCCTCGCTACCCACGCTGGTTGCCAGACTTGATCAGCAGGATCACCTGTTGGGTCGGTTCGCTGTGGCGTTGCAAACCCTGCTTGAACGCACGGCTCATTTCGCTCCCGTTGCCGATGGGTCGGTTGTCGCTCCTGGGCTCGCTCCTACTGCCGCTCCGGTTGTTGCGCCAGAGTCTACCCCGACACCTGTTGTTGCGCCTGCGGTGTTTCGGGGTATGACCGGTTCTGCCCCTCTTCCACAGCGCTTTGGGGGAGAGCCAACTCAGTGCCGAGGTTTCCTTAACCAGGTGGGCATTTATTTCGAGTTGCTGCCACATGCCTTTCCTACTGAGAGATCAAAGGTGGGCTTCTTGATCTCGCTGCTCTCGGACAAGGCCTTGGCCTGGGCCAGCCCTTTATGGGAGAACAACAATCCGGTGGTTGCCGAGTTTTCCGGTTTTGTTGCTTCTCTTCGGAAGGTATTCGATGTGCCGGCTCGTGCTGCCTCTGCTGCGAAGCTCCTTATGTCCATCAGACAGGGTTCACGATCCGTAGCTGAATACGCCATTGAGTTTCGTACCCTGGCAGCAGAGGTGGGCTGGAATAATGAGGCTCTGGTCGCTGCTTTCTCTCATGGTCTCTCGGATGCCTTGAAGGATGAGGTTGCAGCTAAGGACCTACCAGTTGAGCTCGAGTCTCTTATTTCTTTCCTGATTTTGATTGACACCAGACTCAGGGAGAGACCTTCCTTTAAGGAGAACCTGCGGAGGTCTTCTAACAGATTGGTGCCTACGTTTGCTGTCCCACCCGTGCCTCCCTCTCCTCCCACGCCTCCTGGGGATGACTTGTCTGGGGGTGAACCCATGCAGCTGGGGTTTGCTCGCCTGTCCGAGGGGGAGAGGGCACTCCGGAGACGCGAGGGCCGATGCATGTACTGTGGTCTCGGTGGGCATTTTCGGTTGGCATGTCCGAACCGTCCGGGAAACGCTCGTACCCTGAGATCCTGTCGGGGGCAGATCTTGGGTGGAGTCTCCTCGTCCCCGGTTTCCCGTGTTGACAAACCACTGATCACTGTTGTCCTCTCCTGGGTCGGGGGCTCGGTGACGACCCAGGCGTTGGTGGACTCTGGTGCTGGTGGTTTGTTCATTGATAGTGTGTTCGCTGCCGCCAATTCCATTCCTCTGCAGGCTCGAGGTTCCCCACTGGCTCTTGAGGCGATAGACGGCAGACCCCTTCTGCCGCCACACGTGACTCATGAGACCCTTCCAGTGGGAATAGCCATTGGTGCCGTTCACAGAGAGTCGGTCTGCCTCCAGGTTATTTCGTCTCCACACTACTCGGTGGTCTTGGGGTACCCCTGGCTCCAGAAGCATAATCCGACTTTCGATTGGAGATCGGTCGAGATCCTCTCGTGGTCACCGCAGTGTGGGGCTAGTTGCATCCATGGGTCTGTCAAGTTGCTGTGTACTTCCTCGGACTCTCTGTTGCCTCCTGAATACGAGGAGTACCGGGATGTATTCGATAAGGTGCACGCGGTTGCCCTACCTCCGCACCGCCCATACGATTGTGCCATAGAGTTACAATCTGGTGCCGTTCCTCCTCGTGGCAAAGTCTATCCACTGTCGGTAGCGGAGAATGAGGCCATGGAGGAGTACGTGAGGGAGGCGCTTTCACGCGGACACATTCGCAAATCTTCGTCCCCGGCAGGGGCTGGATTTTTCTTTGTGAAAAAGAAGGGCGGTGAGTTGAGGCCTTGCATCGATTACAGGGGTCTCAATCGCATCACGATCAAGAACGCTTACCCGATACCCTTGATTTCCGAGCTGTTCGATCGCCTTAAAGGGGCCACGGTCTTTACCAAACTCGACCTGAGGGCGGCATATAACCTGGTAAGGATCAAGGCGGGCGATGAGTGGAAGACCGCGTTTAACACCAGGACCGGTCATTACGAATCCTTGGTTATGCCCTTTGGGTTGTGCAATGCGCCCGCAGTCTTTCAGGAATTCATCAACGATGTTTTCCGTGACCTGTTGCAGCAGTGTGTGGTAGTCTATTTGGATGACATCTTGGTATATTCTGAATCCATGGAGGCCCACATTCTGGATGTCAGACGAGTGTTGCAACGGTTACGAGAGAACAAGCTGTTCGGTAAGCTTGAGAAATGTGAATTTCACCGATCCCAGGTAACCTTCTTAGGTTACATCATTTCCGCTGAGGGGTTCTCCATGGATCCTGAGAAGGTTTCGGCTGTCTTACAGTGGCCCCAGCCCAGTGGTCTTCGTTCCCTGCAGCGCTTTTTGGGCTTCGCCAATTATTATCGGAAGTTCATCAGGGACTTTTCCATGCTGGCCAAGCCTCTCACGGATCTGACCAGGAAGGGCAGTAATTCCCAGGTCTGGCCGCTCGAGGCCATCCGAGCTTTTGAGGCCCTAAAGTCCGCCTTTGTGTCGGCTCCGATTCTGTCGCATCCCAACCCTGGGTTGCCCTTTGTCCTCGAGGTGGACGCGTCTGAGACGGGAGTAGGCGCCCTTCTGTCTCAGCGTAGAACACCAGAGGGTCCTCTGCTTCCTTGTGGGTTTTACTCCCGGAAACTGTCTTCCGCGGAGTGCAACTATCAGATTGGTGACAGGGAGTTATTGGCCATCGTGCAGGCCCTTAAAGAATGGAGGCACTTGCTCGAGGGTTCGGTGGTTCCGGTTCTCATCCTGACGGACCACAAGAATCTGACCTACCTTTCTGAGGCCAAGAGATTGACACCACGTCAGGCCAGATGGGCTCTGTTCTTGTCACGTTTTAATTACGTGGTCTCCTACCTACCCGGTTCCAAGAACATCAGGGCGGATGCCTTATCACGGCAGTACTCCGAGCTGTCCAGGGAGGAGTCGATTCCGACTTCGGTCATACCTCCGAATCAGATCCTGGCCGCCATTCGCACCAGCCTGACCTCTCCCCTGGGTGAGCAGATTTTGGCGGCTCAATCTGGTGCTCCCTCTGGGAGACCCAACGGCAGATGTTTTGTGCCTGAGGAGTTGCGCACTCGGTTGTTGCGAACCTACCATAACTCCAAGACCGCGGGGCATCCTGGAAAGAATCAGCTGTCCTGGGCTGTTTCACGTCTGTTCTGGTGGCCTTCCCTACGTTCCGACATCGCCGCATATGTAGCGGCATGCTCCGTTTGTGCCCAGAGTAAGTCCCCTCGGCACCTTCCGTTGGGCCTTCTGCAACCCATAGCCACCGGGGAGCGCCCATGGTCACACCTGGGGATGGATTTCATTGTGGACCTCCCTGCATCCCGAGGCCATACGGTCATTCTCATGATTGTGGATCGGTTTTCCAAAATGTGCCACTGTGTTCCTCTCAAGAAGTTACCCTCTGCACAAGAGTTGGCCACGATTTTTGCCAGGGAGGTCTTCCGGTTGCACGGTTTGCCTAAGGAGATTGTGTCGGATCGGGGGAGTCAGTTTGTGTCCAGGTTCTGGCGCGCCTTTTGCTCCCAGTTGGGGATTCATCTCTCCTTCTCCTCGGCCTACCACCCTCAGTCCAATGGGGCCGCAGAACGATCCAATCAGGCCTTGGAGCAATTCCTTCGTTGCTATGTCTCCGATCACCAAGACAATTGGGTTGACCTCCTGCCTTGGGCTGAGTTTGCCAGGAACACGGCGGTGAACTCTTCCTCTGGGACGTCTCCCTTCATGGCCAATTATGGGTTCCAACCTGCCGTGTTACCGGAGGTATTCTCTCCCCAGGATATTCCGGCTGTGGAGGATCACCTTTCCGTCCTACGTGCTTCTTGGGTACAGATCCAGAAGTCCCTTGAGGTCTCTGCGCAGCGCCAGAGATTCCAGGCTGATCGCAGACGAGCGCCTGCTCCTTCCTACCAGGTCGGAGACCGTGTATGGTTGTCCACCCGCAACCTCAACCTTCGAGTGCCCACTCCCAAGCTGGCGCCTCGCTTTGTTGGTCCCTTCCGAGTGCTTCGCAGGGTAAACCCGGTAGCCTATGCCCTTGCGCTTCCTCCTGGCATGCGGATCTCCAACGTGTTTCATGTCTCCCTGTTGAAGCCACTGGTGTGTAATCGTTTCACTTCCGCGGTTCCTCGGCCTCGTCCGGTCCAAGTGGGCAATCGTGAGGAATATGAGGTGAGCAATATCCTGGACTCACGCCTGGTCCGCGGTCGGTTGCAGTTTTTGGTCCATTGGCGTGGTTATGGTCCAGAGGAGCGTTCCTGGGTTCCCTCCGCAGATGTCCATGCTCCTGCCTTGCTCCGAGCCTTCCACGCACGCTTCCCTCAGAAACCGTTTTGTGCTCCGCGGAGGAGGGGCCCTTGAGGGGGAGGTACTGTCATGGTCTTACCTGCTTGCTGCTCTCCTTCGTTTGACATGTGCTGGCGGCCATCTTGGGTCCTGGGTTTCTTGTAGCCTTCCACCCTGCGGCTCCTCCTTCCCCTGGGAGGAGCTGGATGCCTAGCTCATATATATAGGAGGTCTGTGGCTTCAGTTCCTTGCTTGGTCCTCTTGTGTTCACATGCTTCTAAGACTGCTGCTGCTTCTGGTTCCTGATCCTGGCCTCGTCTGACTACCCTGCTGGTTCCTGATCCTGGCTTCGTCTGACTACCCTGCTGGTTCCTGATCCTGGCTTCGTCTGACTACCCTGCTGGTTCCTGATCCTGGCTTCGTCTGACTACCCTTCTGGTTCCTGACCTCTGGCTTCGCAAAGACTCTGCTCGGTTTCACCATCCGTTTGGACTTTTGCTTTACAGCTTTATTTTCAATAAAGCCTTCTTATTTTCACTTATCTCTTGTTGTAAGTCTGGTTCATGGTTCCGTGACAGGTGTGCAATGGTGCTCAGTCAACAGCCTTAAAAAATACTGATCAGGAAGCCTGAAAATAATTGGTCATATATGCTCCACCCCTGAGGAGCCTAGCGTGGCACTCCCCTACAGACATGGCTCCTCAGTTCCTTTTTTAGCCCCATAATTGGCACTTCAGGTATTTATTATATGAAGTGTCCATCGAGTTGATAAGACGTCAAAGATAGGCCTAAATGTCTCTCGTTGTGTATCTCATTCTGTTCTCTGATGACATCCTTAGCGTTGTCCTGGAAAAAATACCCAACTGAGGAATGTTTTTGAAGGCCGTTATGCTGAGAAGTACAGATCAAGACAGGGAAAAAATAAACTGTCCTTAAAAAGTACTAATCAGGAAGCTTGAAAGTAATTTGTTATATATGCCCCTCCACTGAGGAGCCTAGCGTGGCACTCCCCTGCCGACACTGCTCCTCAATTCTTTTTTTTGCCTTCTATCTGGCACTTCAGTTGGGCATTTAATATATGCAACTTCAAGTTTGAAAATACATCATAAGCATGCCTAGAAGAAACCTGTGGTAGTGACAGGTCCCCTCTAAATGTCTCTCATTGTGTATCTCATTCTGTTCCCTGATGTCATCCTTAGTGTTGTCCTGGAAAAAGTACCCAACTGAGGAATGTTTTTGAAGGCCGTTATACGCTGAGAAGTACAGATCAACAAAGGCAAAAGAAAACTGCCCTTATAGCTTTAAATTCTAAAAAGATAACATTTCGGCACAGTCAAATTTAAAAAGTCACCTTTTCATAAGCTGCTGGATCTGAAATGTTCATTGAGGGTGACAGGAGCGCCTTTAAGGTATAACATGACCTAATATTTTCTCTTAATTTACATATGGTTTTATTCCTGTCCTTGGAGGTTCTATAGGTCAGAGACTCCTGGTGGGAAAATGCCAACGGCCATGTCCATTACATCCTACGGTGCCGAGATGCACTGAACGATCCAAGACAAAGGGTCAAACTGTTCTACAGAAAGAATAAGGAGTCACTGGGTGAGAAACGCAGCACCACGGAGACATCCATGGAAGGAGCAAGAGCAATGCATGATAAACGAGGATGGCAGGGATGGTTATGTCGACACACTTAGTTTCCTACAATTTCAAAATAATTTTCTTTCCATACAGAAAGGATAGAGCAGAGCGCCTCCAATATACCACACTTAATAAAGTTATTATTCAAAGATGACACATCTGCAGGCGACTTGATTTATTTGTTGTCCTCTGTAATTTGACATACTTCCTTTTTTTTTTTTGACGAGAGAACAGGGAAGAGTGTGCTCAGAATGGTGTTAAATTAATAGATAAGAAAAGGTAATATTATTCCTATGGAAGTGCCCCCTCCTCTCTGACGGGGTGCCCTGAATATTTATATTTTACATGGGGACATGTAGACAGTAAAAAACATTGAGGAAAGTAACAATAGAAGAAGATGAGGCACAGACTCCACAGCGCTTGCAGTTCCTTTTTTTTTTGTTGAGAGGTAAAATGCAGGCAATGACTGGACTGGGGTGGAGCCCATAAGGGGAGGCCAATATGACGGGGGGTTTGGTTTAGGGAGACCTGGGGGGTCTTAGATTGGTGAGCTGGGAGAGGGGTTGGTTAAAGGAAAAGGAGGGGGGGAATGAAGGAGGATCCAGATTGGTTCAGTTGCGGGAGGAGGGAGGAGCGAAGAGGTTAAATGCATCAGGGAGGTGAAAGACGGTAGGCATTTTGGTTACTGAAGATAAGCTGGGAGTACCTGCTGGAGCGATTCGGCAGTTGTGGGCGAAAGCGGAGGTGTGTGGCTCAGAATGGGCCCAGGAGCAAGTGGAGAGGCTGCTGAGGGGGGAGGCTGAGGCTCCTGTTATGCCTCAGCCATCTGTGATCCGGCCGCGGCGGGCGAGGCCGCCGGCGTGCTATAGACCTTCTTCCTCCCCTCCTCGGGCTCAGCGCCGTGTCAGGAGCCCTTCTCAGGACCCTTCACTTCGGGTGCCGGCAGTCCCAGCTCCCTCCGGCAGGCCCCGACGTGGAAGGAATCCAACCAGTAAGCGGAGCCCAAGGGATGGCCGTACCCGGCCATCCCTTTTAACTATCGGAGGGGGCGTGGGATCGGGACCTGGCACGGCAGGGGCCTCCTCAACCCCTGGTGGGGGGGGCGGCCTCTCAGCGAGGGAGGAATGTTCTGCAGTACGGGGCTGCTGTGTGTGGAGTGGCAGGAAACAGCAGGCCCTCGGCGCTGAATGTGGTGGGAAGCCCCGCCCCCTATGCGACCAGCAGTGAGGAGGTTAACCCGGGCATCCCTGGCCTGCATGGGGTCAGGGGACAGGGTGAAGAGGGCAGTCGCCGCAGCCAGGAGCCTGTTTCTGACGGGGAGTCTTACCTGGCATTCAGTCCCAGATCTGCTAGGAGGCAGAGTGAAGATAGAAGCTCCGCCCCCCGGGTTTCGGCTGTGGAGCTGTTTGACTTCGGCGTCCCTGGTCCCAGTACTTCCAGGGGACAGGGTGAAGAGTTGGTAGCTGCAGGATCCGATGATATACCCCAGAGGAGAGGACGTCCGGATTCAGGAGTTGATAGGAACACAGCATCCAGGCAGCCAGGTGAGCTTTTGTGGGGACCTTTAGCTCAGGTAGTGCAGGGTTTGGGGGCTGGGGTGGGCAGTGGGCCCCAATTGGATTTAAGCAGGGGTCTGGGGCAGTTTTTGGGGGGTTTGGCGGGGTTGGTGGCGAGCTGGGGAATGGAAGGAGGATCACCGTTACAAGCGTGGGGGGTGCAGGGTTTGCCGGGAGGTTCTGGCTCAGTGATGGAGCCTTGTCGGGGGTTAACGGGTGTTGGGGTGTTGGTGCAGATGCAGGTGGGGGGAGAGGCGTAAGTGGATAGTGGGCGGTTGGATGATAAGGCGAAAGGGGAGGTTTACGTTTGTTTTGAGGGGCCGTTGGGGGCGCAGTTGAAGTCTGAAGTTTGGGAGCGGATCTGGAAAGGGGAGTATGTGGAGATATTCTCTCTGCTTCCCCTTGAAAGATTCAAATTGGATAGAGCGCGAAAGCACGAGGGGAAAAAAAGAGGACAAAGAGAAACGACTTTTTAGATTAATACCACAGACGTTTGCCAATTGGTTGCAACAAGTGTTTGCGATATTGGCAAGTGTTATTGGGGAGAGGGCACCGGAGAAATGCTCGGCGCTGTTTTGTTACTGCAACGGCATCAGCAAAGGGCTTATGCTTTGCTTTTAACGAAGGAAGTTGTCTATTCGGGCTTAAATGCAAATTTAAGCATGAATGCTCGGGATGTGGGGGGAGCCATAGTGCGGCGAGATGCTTTAGAGGCGGGAGGCAGAAAGGGGGGCATGCTAATAGCAAAGGGGATGATGTCGGTGCGGTTGGAAAAGATGGAGCCTTATCTCGCTAGGTACCCTAAAAGGGAAGCGGCCGCTTTGATTTAGGGGGGTTTTCCGAGGGTTTTAGGATTCTATACGTGCCGGGGGGGGCAGTGTTATTAAGGAAGAATTTGCGGTCGGCTAGGGAGCAACCGGAGGTGGTGACAGAGAAACTAAATAAGGAAGTTTTGCTGGGGCGGATGGCGGGTCCGTTTCAGGAGCCGCCGTTTACGGATCTACGGGTGTCACCGCTGGGGGTGGTCCCCAAGAAGGAGGCAAATAAGTTTCACCTTATTCCTTACCTGTCATTTCCGAAGGGCTCTTAATTCAATGACGGTATTGACCCCGCATTATGTTCGGTGGTGTATGTGACGGATCTCCTGGCACCCCGACCGGGTACCTCCGTCGAATGATGCTCCTAGTGCTTCCCGAGGACTCCAAGCACTCCACTTGACACCGTAAGCGCTGCAGGCCCCACGAACCGCCGAAGCTTGGTTGAGGTCTCACCGTTTCCTACCCACCCTGGACCTACGACAAGGCTCCAGGCTCCAGTGGGTGAACCTCTCCTAAATCCAGAGAGCAGGAACAGCTCTTACAAGAACTAGGAGTTATAGCCAGGGGAGTATATAGCGTATGGAAATCCCCATACACATGAGACGAGGCTCTATGTTGAATGTAAAACAGGAACTCTTTATTGAACACACAAGCATTGACTTATATACACATTTTCCAACAAGGGTACCACCCCCGTGGACCTGGTTGGGAACTGAGGACATGACATATCAGCCAATAATTTACAGTTTAAACACAAAAAATAACCCTATTTAACAAACACAATGGCATTGTCTGTGACGCAATTAACAAACACAACATGCAAACAGATATCTTCATCCCCTCCATAATGAATGAATAGGGACAGTGGAGACACATGTGATGGGATTATCTCCCTAGTGTATCATATGGTGATCTACTCATCTAGGAGTCGGCTGCTATTATAATCAACTATCTTAATCCCATCACTAACACAATCAGTGGGAGTCTCAGTGCAGAGTTAACCCTTTTTGTGTTGCTGAATCCACACCATGCCTTTTTAATGGGCAATAGGAAATATGTGGCATATAAATTACACACATAAATCAGGGTTCATAGTTCCTTGTAACCCCATAATCTGTAGGAAGGAGGCTGGCCCTCAGGCTTCTCCAGCAGCCCCAGTGACGGTTCAGTCCGTCACAGTGTATACTTCATTTGACGCGGCGGTTTCTTGGGTGAAGCCTTTTGGGAAAGGTGCGCTGTTAGCGAAAAACGGACATCGAGGCGGCGGTCAGGTTATTGCCCGTGTACCCAGAGTGTCAGCATTTGTTGGGTTGTTTTTGGAAAGGGGGGGTTTTCTTTGATCATTGCTTGCCCATGGGGTGTTCTTTGTCGTGCGCCTATTTCGAAACGTTCAGTTCGTTTCTGGAGTGGGCTGTCGTGGACTCATCAGGTTGTGCATCTCTGATTCAATACCAGGATCGTTCCCCCGGGGTCGTGGGTTTGTTCATTGTTGTTAGAAAAATTAAGTTCGCGATTGATTTGGAAAAGATGGAGTGTAGATTGCCGTTGGATAAATTGGTAGATTTGCAGGGAGAGGTGGAAAAAGCTCAGGGGAGGAAGAAGTTACAATTACGGGAGCTTCAGTCACTGCTTGGGAAACTCAATTTTGCTTGCCGTATTATGCCCATGGGTAGGGTTTTTTGCAGGCGGTTGGCTAGGGCAACCGAGGGGGTGGTCGCCCCACATCATTACATCCGGCTGGGGAAAGAATTGCGAGCGGACTTAAAAGTCTGGAATGCTTTTCTGGAACGGTACAAAGGTCGCTCGTTATTCATGGGGGAGGTTGTTAATTTGTTTGATTTCGAACTGTTTACTGACGCTGCGGGTGGTTCCGGTTTTGGGGCGTTCTGTGGAGGTCAATGGTGTGCTGGATGTTGGCCGGTCGAGTGGTTCAAGCGCGGCTTGGTGAGGAATTTGGCTTTATTAGAGATGTTCCCTATTGTTTTGGCGGTTTTGCTGTGGGGGGATCGTTTTCGGAATAGGAAGATACGGTGTCACTGTGATAACCTGGGAGTGGTTCAAGCAATAAATGGAATATATAGCACTATATTGAATATAGTGCTAAATATTCGCTATATAGAATATTCGTCATTTTGTAACATCTGAAAACATGATTCCTCCCTGCTTCTTGCTTGTGGGCCAATGAATCATGTTTTCAGATGTTACAAAATGACGAATATTCGATATAGCGAATATATAGCACTATATTCAATATAGTGCTATATATTCATTTTTTAGAATATTCGTAATTTTTTTTCTTTCTTAAAGGGGTATTCCCATCTTAGACAATGGAGGAATATTGCTAGGATATGCCCCTATTGTCTGATAGGTGCGGGTCCCACCGCTGGGATCCGCACCTATATCGAAAACGAAGTGGGGAGCGCTGTGGCTGGAGGACCCCAGATTTCCCGGGGTCAGTCCACCACTAAGCGCTAATCCCCGCCTCTCCCATAGAAGTGAATGGGACCGTGCCGCACATGCACAGCCCATGCTCCCATTCATTTCTATGGGGCAGACGGCAATAGTCGAGCCAGCGCTCGGCTATTTTTGGTGTCCCCATAGAAATGAATAGAGGGGGCTGCGCATGCGCAGTGCGCTCTCCTTTACTTTCGGGGCTCCGTTCTCGATATAGGTGCGGGTCCCAGCGGTGGGACCCGCACCTATAAGACAATGGGGGCATATCCTAGCGATATGCCCCCATTGTCTTAGATGAGAAAACCCTTTTAAGTCATGATTCCCTCCTGATTAAGTTGCTTGTGGGCCAATGACTAATTGGCCCACAAGCAAGAAGCAGGGAGGAATCATGTGTTCAGATTGAAAAAATGACGAATATTCTAAAAACGAATATATAGCACTATATTCTATAGTGCTATATATTTGTTTTTTTAAATAGTCGCCATTGACAAATATTATAAAAAACAAATATATACTGTAGCACTATATTCTAAATAGTGCTATATATTCGTTTTTTTGAATATTCGTCATTTTTTTCCATCTGAAGTCATGATTCCTCCCTGCTTAAATTGCTTGTGGGACAATGACTGTTCACTTCAGATGGAAAAAAATGACGAATATTGTAAAAAAAAGAATATATAGCACTATATTCTATAGTGTTATATACTGTATTTGTTTTTTACCCACTTCGCATTACGCGATTTTTTTTACATTGCAGATTTTTCGCAATCGCAAAATAATCTCGAATACGAATATTTGCAAATATGTGACAAATATTCTACCAAATATTCTCGAAATATCTCAAATTCGAATATGGGACCTGACGCTCATCACTAGTAGCTATAGGGGTCGCTACCGGGACCAGGAGCCTGACGGAGGCCGCATAAAAAGGCACTAGTATTATAGAAAGTGCTTGATGGTCAAGTTACACCTCTGGCTGGAGGGAAAGGATTGGGTCAAGAATTTGGCATGGTTTGGGGGAAGGGGGGGTGCCCTTTCAATTTTGGTGTCAGGCAGCAGGAAGACTATGTGCTTCCTTGCCCCTGACCACAAAGCACTGAGGGAAGGGGGGCCCAGGGAGAACTCTTGCACCAGGGGGCCCATGAGCCTTTAGCTATATGCCCCTGATGAAATCGACCAGAATTACAGTCCTACCAAAGCAGAGATGTACATACCACATAGACAGACCATACGGTTGCTCAGTCTTTGCTGTTGGGCAGTCATAGCTTTTCACAACCTCCTTCTCTATTGTAAACAAGAGGTTGGAAATTGGCCAAAGGGTCATAAAGAGGGTGTAGAGTAGGAAACAAGTATCAGGTTCTTCTGTATTGGGTGGCAAAAGCCAGCATCATCGCGGGGATCATATAAAGGAAGACAGGAAAGTAATAAAAAAATAAGAAGTTCTACAGCATCAGTACCATAAATGATGTCCAATGGGACCTATCTATCTACTGTATACACAGAGAAGCTTGTATCCACTGGTGGGCAGTGGGAGAAGGGGTTAAAAAAACAATGCCCTTCTACTTCTTCCTAAAGGTGCATTTACACACGCCGACTGAGCAGGCAAATACCGGGAAGGACATGTTTCTCATGGGTGAAGGTAAGAGCTCATCGGTATTAGTAGATTTACACAGGACAATTGTTGAGCCGATTATCGAGAAGGAACGTTAGTATGAACACTCATTCCCAATAGTCTCCCTGTGTAAAGATGCTGCAGATCACCCGATGAGTGAGAGTTTTGCTGGGCAGACACCTAAATCATTCTGAAACAATTGATCTGTAAGAGAAGGAATGATAGCAGTACCCATCCCTCATAGTGATGAGCGAGCATGCTCGGCCGAATATCTGTTCGGCTCGAGAATCGCTATGCTTGGCACATGGCGGTACTTGACGAGTAACGCATGTGCTCGAGCGCAATGCTCGAGTCTCCTCCCCGCACGTTTCTCAGGTTTTAAGCAGCCAATAAAGGTGCAGGTAAGTACTCCCGTAGACAGGGAGAGCAGAGTGTAGGAAGGGGAAGACAGAATTTCACAGTTTTTACTCTGAGAAAGCTTTTCCAAGACCCAAAAGTCCTTTTAAGGACTACTGTGTGTGTGTGTGTGTGTTTTAGAGCAGCAATATATTTACCTGCAGTCTCAGGGACAGTGCTGAGGAAGGGACAGATAGTGCAGGGAGAGAAACTTGCTGTTTTTACTACCAAAAGCTTTTCAAAGACCCTAAAGTCCTTTTAAGGACTACTGTGTGTGTTTGACAGCAGCAATATATTTTTTATTTTATACCTATTAGTGACTTATACTGTACCTAATATAGTGTCCATAATCTGTGGTGTTCTGTGACATATACTGTCCTGCATCCGAAAACGGTGTCTTTAGCGGACAGTAAAACAATCTGTGCCACATCTAGTGACAAAACCATTAATATGAAGAAGGCGGGCACTAAGGGGCAGGGAAGTGGGCGTGATGCTGATGGTGCACGCAGATGCCGTGGCCCTGGGTGCAATAAAACTGTTCCCGCTGCCAGTGCCCCATAAAAAATAAAAAAAATCCACCGTACCCAGCTTCATGTCCAACTTAGCTGGGCGGCTCAGGACAACACTGTCCAAGTCGGACCAGTGCGAACAGTTGGTCACCAAACGAGTGATCCCACACTCGGATATTCCGAGGAGCTCTTTCCAGCGCCACTATTACATTTGGCCCTCGCGCCCAGCATGCTTAAAGAGGGACCTGAGATATTGTGCCCTGATTCCCAACCTCTTGAGCCTTCACAGTCTCAAGAAGATGACGGTGGTGAACGGCAATCATTCATTCACGAGGTGAATGATGATGAGACACAGTTGTCAATCACTGAGGTTGTGGTTAGGTCAAGTCAGGAGGATGAGCAGAGTGAGGAAGTGAGGCGGTGGACGATGAGGTCACTGACCCAACATGGGAAGGTAAAAAGCCGAGCGAGGACAGCAGTACAGAGGGGGCGGGATCCGCAGCACAGCAACAGGCTGGAACAGGCAGTGGGGTTGCAAAAGGGAGAAGTCGTCACACAACAAACAGGCCCGCAACCGTTACACCACTGCAGACGACAAAATAGTGGTAGTTTGCAACCTGTGCCGTACCAAAATGAGTCGGGGCTTGAACACTAGCAACCTCACCACCACCAGCATGATCCGCCACATGGCATCCAAGCACCCTAATAAGTGGGCCGAACGCCTAGGTCCACAATCTGGGTCTGCGGGTCACACCACTGCCTTCTCTTCCCCTGTGTTACGCACTGCTGGCCAATCCCCTGTCGAAGGCGCAGGCCCGGATGCTCCTCGCACTGCACCTGGACCTTCGCATGAACCATCAGCAACAACATCCACTTCCCTGTCCCAGTGCAGCATCCAAATCTCCATAACACAGTCATTTGAACGCAATCGCAAATACCCACCCACAGGCCATAGCACTAAATGTGCAACTTTCGAAATTACTGGCCCTTGAAATGTTGCCATTTAGGCTTGTGGACACTGAGGCCTTCCGCAGCCTGATGTCGGCAGCTGTCCACCGGTATGCAGTTCTCAGCCGCCACTATTTTTCACGGTGTGCCATGCCCTCCCTACACCAGCATGTGTCCCAGAACATAACCTGTGCCCTGACCAATGCACTTACTGGGAAGGTGCACTTAACCACGGACACATGGACAAGCGCTGGTGGCCAGGGACGCTATATTTCCCTGACCACACACTGGGTGAATGTGGTGGAGGCCGGGAGTGAGTTGTACCCTGGGATGGCACAGGTGCTACCCAAACCCAGGATTGCGGGCCCTACGTCCATCAGGGTCTCGGCCAGCAGCTATGTTACTGGCTCCAACCCCCACTTCTCTTCCTCTGCCGCCTCCTCCCCCTTCGCCACTTCCACCTCCAGCAGCAGTCAGCCATCAGTCGCTAGCTGGAAGCAGTGTAGCACTGCTGTGGGTAAGTGTCAACAGGCCATGCTGAAGCTGATCTGCTTAGGGGACAAACAGCACACCGCCGCAGAGCTGTGGCATGGTATAAGAGACCAGACTGAGCTGTGGCTCTTGCCACTCAACCTACAACCAGGCATGGTTGTGTCTGACAATGGCCGTAACTTGGTGGCGGCTTTGGAGCTCGGCAACCTGACACACCTCCAATGCCTAGCCCACGTCTTAAACTTAGTGGTTCAGCGGTTTATCAAAATCTACCCCAATTTGCCAGAGCTACTAGTGAAGGCGCGCCGAGTGTGTGCCCATTTCCGCAAGTAGTCCACAGCTTCAGCCGGTCTGTCAACGCTGCAGCAGCGCTTGTGGCTTCCAGCTCACCGACTGTTGTGCGACGTGAGCACGCGCTGGAACTCTACATTCTACTTGTTGGCCAGGCTTTGTGAGGAGCAGAGAGCAGTTGTGGAATACCAGCTGCATTGTGGTCGTCGCCTTTCGAGTCAACTGCCACTATTCACAAGCAAGGAGTGGGCATTGATGTCAGACCTCTGTGAGGTTTTAAAAAACTTTGATGAATTCACACAGATGGTTAGTGGCGATAACGCTATTATCAGAGTAACCATCCCAGTGTCTACTCAAACGGTCGCTGCTCACAATTAAGGACGACGCTCTGAATGTGGCAGGACAATACACAGGGTGATAGCCAGACCACCCACAGTTCATCTTCTCAGCGTGAATTGGACCATGAAGAGTAGGAGGAGCTGGAGACAGTTGCCTCTGCTACAGAGGGTAGTACCCATGGAACTTTAATTCCATCTGTTCAGCGTGGATGGGCAGAAGAGGAGGATGAGGAGGAGGAGATGGAGAGTCATTCTGATGTCGACATCTTGCCTGTTGGTACTCTGGCACACATGGCTGACTTTATGTTAGGCTGCCTTTCCCGTGACCCTCGCGTTATATGCATTTTAGATAGCACGGATTAATGGGTGTTCACCCTTCTCGACCCCCGCTACAAAGAGAACTTCTCATCTCTCATTCCTGTGGTGGAGAGGACGAGTAAAACAGTGCAATACCAGAAGGTACTTGTTGAGAGATTGCTCCAAAATTTTCCATCTGACAACGTGGCCGGCAGAGTCCGTACTTCCTTAGGCAACCGAGGAAGGCAGACAAGGGGAACACACAGCAGTTCCAACAAAGGCAGGGCAACACTCTCCAAGGCATGGGATACTTTCATGACACCCCACCAGCAGCCTCACCCTGAAGCACGGCCAAGCTTTGGAAGATGGTGAAGGAATATATATAGCAGACCGTGTCAGTGTGCCTAAATGATCACTCAGTACCTTACAACTACTGGGTGTCCAAGTTGGACACGTGGCACGAACATGCGCTCTACGCCTTGGAGGTGCTGGCCTGCCCTGCCACCAGCGTTTTGTCTGAGCGTGTATTTAGTGCTGCTGGTGACATCATAACAGATAAGCGTATCCGCTTGTCCACTGGCAATGTTGACAGGTTGAGGGAGCATTCACACGACCCTGTTTTTCTTCCGTGTCCGTTCCGCAATTTTTGCGGACAATGCGCGGATCCATTCATTTCTATGGGTCCGCAAAAATTACGGAATGCCTTTTATTGTCATCCGTGTGCTGTCCGTTCCGTGTGTCCGTTGCTTTTATTTTAGAACATGTCCTATACTTGGCCGCAAATTGCGGTCCGTGGCCCCATAGAAAGTCATTGGGTCCGTAAAAAACGGATAGCACACGGAAATGCATCTGTATGTCATCCGTTTTTTGCGGACCCCTGGACTGAAAACATTCTAGGAAACCCCATTTCAGTTTTTTGCGGACCGTGAAAAACGGATGACACACGGAAGCTCCACGTCCGTATTATACGGACTTACGGAAACGGAAAGATAGCTGAAGACATACGGAACACACGGATCCGTGATTTGCGGACCGCAAAACCAACACGGTCATGTGAATGCTCTCTGACTCAGATAAAAATGAACAAGGCCTGGATTGCCCCTGACTCAACTCCACCAGAGGAGAGCTGAGCTGATGATGAACATAAAGGCAATTTCAATCTATCATTTATAATGTACTCAATCTACTGTACTGTATTCCCCTGCACCTTTTCCACCACAAAAAAGAGTATATGGTTGAATCTTGTTTTCTCCTCCTCATCATCCAGATTGTATATATTCCCTCCACTCTAATTTTTTTAATAGGGCCAGCTCAACTGCATGCGCTCACGTATAATGTTTTAGAGCGTCATTCGAACAGCATGCACTCGCATATAATGTTTTAGAGCATCAGCTCACCTGCAGGCACTCACATATAATGTTTTAGAGCGTCAGCTCAGCAGTAGACCCTCACCCCTAATGTTTAGGAGGGTCACCAGCAGCAGGCCCTCGCCCCTCATGTTTTGGATGTTCAGATCAGCAGGCCCTTGCTCCAAATATTTTTGAGGGTCACCAGCAGGCCACCAATCATAATTTTTCAAGGCTGTGTATGATGCCCTCCTTTCTGTGTAATAAAGGGTGTATTGGAGTGCCGGTTCCTTGTAATTTTTGGCAGCCCTTTCACTTAGTGCATAGGCTTTATGAGTGTAGGAGTCCCACTACATGAACAGTTTTACCTCAATGTGAATGAGGCCCTCCTTTATGGGATATGCAGGTTGTATCGGAGTGCCTCTTGCTTGTAATTTTTTGCAGCACTTGCACTTTATATACAAGTAAATTTACAGGAAAGAATGTTTCCGAACAATTTTTCATGTAAAATAGATTTTTTTGGGGGGGTTTTGTGCGTATTTTTATAGTCTGTAACAGTGGCGTACAACTCGGACACCATGGTTCCCAGCAGCATCCAGACATCATCCCCATGGTGTTCCATTTCGGTGGTGTTTCTGTCACTTTCTGACCTTTTCCAATGGACCAAGCACCCTCCCCTCTTCAGAGCAGGGGGTGCCTGGTTGTCTCCCATTGACTTCCATTATACTCGGCTGTTAAGTCGAGCACACGAATATAGCAATGTGTTCGGGCCGACCACCCGAACACCCGAATACTTTGGTGCTCGATCATCACTAATTCCTCGTCCTTATACAGTGGAGGCGATCTCTGCATGTAAATGCAGCTCTTTATGGCCACTGACGAGCAGGCAGTTATTGGGAAGGAACAGTTTCTTCCCGATAATTGCTTGCTGAGTCTGCTTAATGTATATGCACCTACAGGAGACAAGCAATGGCTACTGTGATCGCTCGTCCGCATACAGATTCATTGTTTCTGGCCAGCAGATCGATGTTTACACAGCACAATCGATGCTTTAGGTGTCCACATAAACGGGTATTTCACCTGATGAATGAGCATTTTGCTCGCTCGTCGGGTGACCAGTGGCATCTTAAGGGTACTTTCACACTAGCCTTTTTCTTTTCCGGTATTGAGTTCCGTCCTAGGGGCTCAATACCGGAAAAAAACTGATCAGTTTTATCCTAATACATTCTGAATGGAGAGCGATCCATTCAGTATGCATCAGGACGTCTTCAGTTCAGTCACTGTACGATTTTTGGACGGAGAAAATACCGCAGCATTTTACATTGAAATGCATTAATTCCGAATCCAGCCCTAAGTGTTGAAGAAAAATGGATCCGGTTTTGCGGTCTGCGCATGCGCAGACCTTTAAAAATGTGAAAAAGATAAATACCGGATTTTTCCGGATGACAACCGGAGAGACGGATCCGGTATTGCAATGCATTTGTGAGACGGATCCACATCCTGATCCGTCTACAAATGGTATACGTTTGCATACAGATTGCCGGAACTGCCTGCCAGAATCCAGCGACGCTAGTGTGGAAGTACCCTTACACGGGCTGATTATCGCACATTTGTACTAACGTTCGTTTCCTGATAATTGGCTCAAAAACTGCCCTGTGTAAATCTGCTGTAACAGTCTCTTTCCTGAGAACAGCTCTGGAGGACTAATGCAGCCATCAGAAAACAGAGAATTTTTGTACCGTTTTCAGTTACTTGCCTCGGAAGTGGATTCATCTCTTCGAAGTGCTCCACTTAGATTACCATATGTTTGGTCAATCAATCCTCGTCATTACCACCTTATCTGAAGATATACCTATAAGGGTATCTCCCACATTGAACCTTGCAGTGGAAAGAGTTTAAAATCCCTTAAAACATTATATTGTCTTCTTTTAGAGCTTGTGTCCATTCTGTCTGGTTGCACCAAAATGTAGCTTTCATGACAAGAAAATAACTAGCGTATTTTTGCCCTATAAGACGCACCGGCCCATAAGACGCACCTAGGTTTTTGAGGAGGAAAATAAGAAAAAAATTTTTTTGATCCAATAGGTGTGCTTTTGGTGGGTTTTGAACTAATTGTGGTCTGTGGATGGCGCACTATTATGGGGGATCTGTGGGTGACGCACTGTTATGGGGGATCTGTGGGTGACGCACTGTTATGGGGGATCTGTGGGTGACGCACTGTTATGGGGGATCTGTGGGTGACGCACTGTAATGGGGGATCTGTGGGTGACGCACTGTTATGGGGGATCTGTGGGTGACACTTATGGGGGATCTGTGGGTGACACTTATGGGGGATCTGTGGGTGGCTCTTATTGGGGTCTCTGGATGGCACTGTTATGGGGATCTGTGTATGATAGTTATGGGGGGGGATCTGTGGATGAAAATTCGGCAAAATCAGCAGCATTCGCCCCATAAGACACTGCTATTTTCCCCCAACTTTTGGGGGGGGGGAAGTGCGTCTTATAGGGCGAAAAATACGGTAATTCCATATGACTCCTTAAAGCGGTTGTCCACTCCTCAGGATCAATAGGGGTCTCTCCATTGTGTGGTGGATAGAGCTGGTTACTGCAGTGCTGCTCCCCTTGAAGTGAATGGTAACCAGCTCTGTCCATTATACAATGGACGGAGCTGTGTGGTTCTGGTGGCAAAGCTACTCTGAAACAGCTAAGGATATGGGGATCAGCAGGGATACGGGAATCAGACCATTTATAGTAAAGGAGTGAAAAACTTCTCGAAAACAAATGGATATAGGATATGGATCATTTTAAGCCTATTTTGATAGAATACCATTACCCAGCTTAAGCTTCTACCAAAAATATGCCTTCTGGACTACAAACCATCTCAGCTCCATAAAGGACATAACAAATGTCTGCTCAACCTCAAGTAACCAACACAATGTGTTTACAGGACTCTTTTAGCTAAAGCGTAAAATTGTCCATACACTTTAGATAGCTGTCAGCTCAATGGTTGGCTGACACCTGTTCATCCACCCCCCCATGTACATGGGCACACTGCTTGGTAGAGAGGGCATGTTCATGAGAAGAGGGGTATAAGTGCAACTCATCAGCCCGCAGGGGAGGTATGGTGACTGTAAACTGGAGAGGATGGGGGTGGCAATGAGAGTAGTTGTAGACCCCCATAGTGGGAAGCTCTCCCTGGGCTGTGCATGCAGTGAGTGGCAGGCACACCCTTTCTTCCCTCTTGAGAGCTTTTTTGGGCTCTTGCCTGGAGGTGGCTGCGGTCTTGGCCCTTGATGTTAGGTGGATGAGTAGCAGGGTGCAAGGCAGGAGAGCAAAGATATAGGGGAGAAATGGCAGATAATGGAGGCAGTGACCAGGCAAGGCTAGAGTTACTGAGCAGATGATGGGAGTTACAGCATACATGCAAGAAGCAGGCAAAGTTCTCGGGTCTTGGACAGAGTATATTTTTTCAAAGGCTGTATATAGGAGGTGGCAATGATGTTAGTAGTTCTCCCTTAGTCTCTCTCTAGATACACTATGCAATCTTTCCAAATTAACCACATACATTTGTGCTGTCTCCTAACAAGAGCTTCAGATAAATGTTGGTGACAACCTGAGGTCTCCTTAGATATGTGTGACTGCTGTGTAGCAATCATCACAGGTGATCGATGCTAGGCCTCCACCCTTCGACCTTGAAGATAGCTGCCCAATAGTGGATAAGTGAAAGAAGATAAAATAACACCATAGGGATTTTAGTTTTAGTATAAAGGGGGTGCCCATAGAAGAAAGCATTGATGTGGGTGAAAGGAAAATGGTTAACTCTTCAAGGGACTTTTTCACTCGGCACACGTGAAGCCGAGGCCTCTGTTGCTCAATATAATGGACATATAATGGGTGTATTATTCCAAAGAAAGCTTTTACATTTTTTTTAATGAAGAAATCATTAGTGTCTGATTTTGGCGCAATTACAAGAGCTTTTAATGCCTTGCTCCAACATATTGGTGAAATTGGCAATCAGCAAAGTTTTGTATCAGATCATTAAAAGGCAAACGAAATGCAGAGCGACCGTGACTTAAAAGCTTAATGTCCGACTGGTTGCTATGGATTGTGTCACATGTCCGCTCATTCCAGGCCCTTATTAAATACGGCTTTCTTGTGTTTTCATAGAAAGAAAACAATTAGCAATTCAGCAAAATGGACGGAATTGTTGCCTTCTGGTCCTTTTAATCTAAACTTTGCAGCTAAGACTGGAAAGTATTTACTTGCAAATCCCCTTAACCAGGGATAAAGAATACCTGGGTATTAAAGATTAACCCTGAGGAGTAGTTTATAGTTTCACGGCCCTAAAGAGGTACATTTTTTTTCATTGCAATTACCATTAATTACCTATAATTACACGAACTAAATGTATGACAACGACAAATTGAAAAATTAGGCAACCCGTGACTACATCCTATCAAATTGTGGTGGTTGCAAATATAGATGAGAGTTTCTATCACAAGGGCTCGGCATCCAGATTCTCATAGGCTCCATATGAAATTGGAGGCATATGGAGGTATAGTACAGAATGGCCTCATGGACGTCTATAATAAAGCAGATCTGTCCACTTAGTATGGTGACCTGCCTGAGGGCGAAAGATTAGATCTACAGGTCTTATACTACTAGTAGCCAAAAACAGCACAAAAAACATTTGCCTTTGACTACTAAGGGTGTTGAAATAATACATCAGACACGTAGTTTATGAGCCTGCTGTATTCATGAAGGTAGTGTTCTTCTCTGTTTCTCTTAGCCTTACTAGGTCTTTAAAGATTGACAGACTACCGTGTTTGCATCACCCTGAAGAGCCTGGGATAGTCAGAGGAGTGTTAGCCTCTATGAGTCTGAAATTCATGGTGACTATGCAGGTCACTATGAATGAAACCTAGATCCAAGGTGCTAATCCCTTGGCACCTGGTTAGTAGTTATAGAAAGTACAGAGGCAATGGTTGCACTCAAGTCCTGGTGCCTAAAGAGTTGTACCACTATAGCAAATTATCATCTATCCACAGGATATGTGATGTCATGGATCTGTGGTGGTCTAACCAGTGGGATGTCCAAAGATCATGAGAACAGGGTCCTCAAAACAATGGAGAGATGGTCATGCGCGCTAGCTAATGCTCCATTAATTGGACTACAGGACTAGGCAATCCCCAACAGTTGCAAGACAGTCAATCCTTTCACTTGTGGAACCCTCGTAATTGCTGAGGTTCCCAGTGCTCAGACCCTCAATGATCAGATACTTATCACCTATCCTGTAGATCAGTGATAGGTTGTTATGGCAAGCCCACCCCATTACATAAACTAGAGTCACATAAAAGTCACATTAGAAGACATCTGTATGATAAATGGTGCATGGCAGGTGTGGGCATTGTTACAGATTTTGCACTGGGACCAAGTACCTGACCTGATTATAGCCAGCGAGAAGGTCCTGAAAACGTGACAACTGAATCCTGGATCCCTAATATGGTCAAATATTAGCACTCAAGTCTCAAACAATTTCTCTGAGGCCATGAGTGTCTTAACAAATATGAATGTGGTGCCCTGCCACAAAGCATCATGGTCCTGAATTTTTGTGCCATTCAATATGCATTTACAAATAATTTTTAGTTCCTGTTGTTTTTTTTTGTAGGATCCATTTATCTTCTAATCTTAGGTCCTGTTGCTTGCTGGCACCATGTAGTCCCATGCGTCCATCTAGGACTAGTTCAACCTCCCGTGCCATATGTTAGAGCAGACATCGATTCCAACACAGATGACATTCAGGCAGCGTCTATCTCCCCCACCACCATCTTTTTTCTGGTTTCTAAACAGCCCTGAGGTTCTTCAGGCTATTCAGAGGCAGATTAAGCTGCTAATGTTCTGAATCTTGGAGCTTCCTCTTCTAGCCAAACAGCCCTGGCCATGAATACGGCTCACGAAGAGATAATATCAGTTAAGTATTGCACGGCTTATAGGAAACCCACAGAGATGTTTTAATGAAGTGATTTATTTCCTGTCATTTGTAAAACACTCCCATACAAATCAACACCAGCGAGGCACGCGAGCGGCCACTATATTCTTCTCCAGCCTGGCGTCCCTTCCTATTCATTCTGTTATCATTTTCGAAAGGAGAAGGAAAAAATGATGATAGGAAACGAGACGTTGTGACGGGATTTGGAGTTGGGTCTATTAATGTTACATGTACGGCTCAGGATGCTGTCCTGGATTTTATTAATTACATTTTTGAGCTTGGTTTGGGCTATTATTTAGCTTTAGAGAAGTTGACTTAATGGTGGCCTGGAGGTTCTCAAAGCTGTCTCTGTACTCTTGCCACATGTTTTAAGCTCCAAATATTGTCTTGTCATTGAAACTCTTGAATAATGGCGATTTCTACATGCTAGATTCAATCTGATACCCCTCCACCTACAAGTAATACATACCAATTCCTGGGCTTGGTAGTTCAACAGCCCAATCATTACCCTGCCCCGGCACCGCTTCTGCTGGCTCAAGGCTTTTCTCTCTTCCACAATGTAAAGGGATAATTTAGTAGATATAGAAGAAACAGAATATCCACTCAGGACGCTATTTCTGATGGAGGTACCATGAGTTTATTTCAAAATAATGTGTATTGCGTTTCGGAGAAGAACCCATTCCTTCCTCAGGCACAATGCAAAAAGGGGATGTTACCACAATAGTATGTATCCCCAATAAAACTGTATTATTAAAGGGGCTGGCCACCTTTGGGGGGAGTTGGGAAGCATAATTACCTGCCTCAACTGCCTAGCTCATGTCCACCACTATCAACATCTACTTGGACACCGCTGCAGCCAATTACTGGCAGCAGTGGTAATCTGCTCTCCTTGTGTCAAGTGACCAATTGACATGACGAGAGGAAAGCAGGTCACTGCTACAGCCATTGACTGCATGCAGCATTATCTGGAGAGCCAGAGCAAGGCAGTCAGGGGGTGAAAAAGCTGGGACCCAGTAATGGAGAGTAGGTAAGTGTGCCTAACTTTGCAGGTCTGCCCAAGAGATGGGGTCCCCCCCCCCCTCTCCAATGGTGGCTAACCCTTTTAACTCTTGCTAATGTGCCATTGGCCCCTGCCTTTAGGCCCAGAACCTGGCATAAATCCCCATTTGGCTTCAATGGATCTTTCATAATGTGGCCCCTAGGACCATCAGCTAATTGCCATAGGTCTCACTCCTGGCACCACCGACAATCAGATGATTTTTTTCCAATGAAGCCATGAATGCCCGTCTATATAAAACAAGGATGAATCAAGTTTGCCAAAAAGGGAAATATTCGTATTGAGAGGATGTCTGTTCTGGCTCACAAGGAGGAGTCCCGATATACGGACCCCCTCTATAATGTCTATATGCCCTAACAGAACATATGAACAGCTCTTCATCAGGCACCCCTTTGAATACTTGCTACTAGACTTCCTCATAGACGATTACCAGGGCTCTCAGTATCCGGACACCTTGTAATCATGTTACTGAGGGAAAAAAAGGGATTAGCTAAAGAAGGTAACCCCTTTAAAGTGTGTTTTTCATCTGTCCTATCATAAGCTCTCTGAATATGGACTACGATGTACCCAAGCAGGCCATAGGTGCTTGGAGTTCACATGTGTTAATGCACCCCTCCAGTCCTTTCAGCTACATTTACTGCATGTCTGCTCACCAGGGTGGATTAATCTCATGCACAATGGAGAGCCATCATATAAACAATTTGTTCAAAGTGCTCCCTTGCCTCAGTGAATTTATGAGTGCGGCTCTGATGTAGTCTAAAGATCAGTGAGGACCATATTGTGAACACAACGCTCCCCTCTTCAATATGGTAATGCACATCTAATGTGGCATTAACTTCCATTCGAGTCCATTCTCAACAGTTAAAAAATGCAGTTGGGAGATGAAAGCCACTTAGCTGACAGAACACGCGGCATGTTAACAGGTGCCAAGTCTTTGCTCTAGATCTTGTTTCATTATTGGGTTTACCACAAAGTGGTTATCTCATGTAGTGGAAATACTACACTTTAAAAAGCTGTCTGCCAAAGAGGCATTCCTCCCGAATTCCCCAATACACAACCATGCTGATTGAGGAGAGGGGAGTAAGCCACTGTCAGACACCTCTGGAAGTGGCTTATCTTCCCTGAGACCAAAAGGATTGGGCATGCTGGTCCAGTCTTTTATTCCTATGACATCTGCCATGGAGGAATCCACCATATAGTTTAAGCTGGTCCCGAGTTGATCTTTGGTCTCCAGACCAATATGACCACTAAAAAGTAACAAATAGGTACATACAATCTAAGGTGAACATCAATTATCAAAATGTAGACTATGGGTGTCTGTGGCAAAGGGTTGGTGTACCAGGACTCCAATTTATCATGATACAAATTCTGTCCAATATCACAGCATGCTAGCAAAACCATCAACAGGCTACAATTCACATCACAACCACTGGATGACCACATATGGACACATACAGCACATACAACTCCTGACAGAGTATTGCCAAATCATGTTTTTTTCATATCTGGTCATCTCTCGCCACACATGTTGGGATATACTGAGCAAAGAGCAATGGTAAGAAAGGACATATCAGTACACAGCCCACCAGAGATGATGGGGCTAAAGATCCACCCTGTTTTATACAGGTTCAGGCTCCATTTAATTGCAAAAAACTTTGCTGGACCACATTTGCCTTGTTGTGGCAGGGGTCCATTATTTCAGGGCTCATCAGATGATCATCCTGGTCAGACCTCCATGACAGCTACTATTTAAGCTTTTAAACCAAAGAGAATGGGGGTGCAAGTAAGAAATCTAAGGTGGATGTTCACACTGTATGAGTACCACTGGCACCATTAAGGTAATGAAAATTTTTAGGCCAACAGATGTTTTTTCTCATTTAACGTCCACTTTTTGAACACCCTGTACAACCAACTCACATGGAGACACAAGTCACTACAGCCAGGTCAACAGAAACCAGCAGGGGACCAGGGCAGCTTCGGCAACAGAGCAGCAGTGGAGCGGTAAGGAAGTGTTATAGATATGAGCAAATTGATTTGTTAGAATGGAAATTTGACCTGAATTTTTTAAAACAAATTCTGATTTGGTAGAATCAAAATTTCTTCAGAGCCTTTTAGGTAGAACTTTTCAAAAGCAAGTGAAAGAGAGAGAGAGAGAGAGAGAGATTTTCCAGCCATTTTTGATTCAGGTAGAATTAATTTGTGGCCAAATCGAATTTCTTGGTCGATTCGGACGAATCGGACCGAAACAAAGTTTATTTTTATAACTTGTTTTTTTTTTACCAATGTAAGCTGCTTTGAGTTACTTAGATTTATCTTAAAATTTTGAAGGTAAAAACAACACCATGATATATGCAACAATGAAAAACTCCTGGCTTCTTGAGTCACAGAGCTTTGAGTAGGCTGCATTTGCTCAATGACCCCCAAATAGATTTTCATACGAAGAGTAGTCTTTATACAAAGTGAGGACCCCCTTCTGATATCAAGCACAATAAGGTTGGATATAAAAGTTCTAGCACTTGAAGAACCATGCAAACACCAGCCATGATACAACTACTAAACAACCAACTATGAGAGATGCCCTGACCACCTGAAAAAAACCTCATGGTTCCACAAATGCCATGATTCCCAGGACACATAGTCATGGTGGTTATTTACATCCCAGACAATCAGTTAATGACAGCTCCGCATTCCAAGAGGCTTTCTGTTATGTTCTAAACATACAGTATATTCAGCATGTTAACATGAAAAGCTCATCATTTATACAGATGTTGCCTTCCATGACATTTTCGATGCTGGCTTTGACTTGTTTGCTCATCGCGCTTCATGTTGATTTCCATTTCCTCCTGACACATTTGCATACACTTTAGAAGGATTCTCAGGTGATGACTGCCAACAGCTCTTATCCTCGATACACCGTGTCACCACCCGCTCTTCTCTATGTATTTTATGTTCCATGTTTTTTCAGTCCTTTTTTAAATAAAGGTTATTTTGTTTCGTGACATGACCTTGATGAAGCTTATCTCACAATGCGTGTTGTACAGTCAGGTCCATAAATATTGGGACATCAACAAAATTCTAATTTTTTTTGCTCTATACACCACCACAATGGATTTGAAATGAAACAAACAAGATGTGCTTTAACTGCAGACTATCAGCTTTAATTTGAGGGTATTTACATCCAAATCAGGTGAACGGTGTAGGAATTACAACAGTTTGCATCTGTGCCTCCCACTTGTTAAGGGACCAAAAATAATGGGACAATTGGCTTCTCAGCTGTTCCATGGCCAGGTGTGTGTTATTCCCTCATTATCCCAATTACAATGAGCAGATAAAAGGTCCAGAGTTCATTTCAAGCGTGCTATTTGCATTTGGAATCTGTTGATGTCAACTCTCAAGATGAGATCCAAAGATCTGTCACTATCAGTGAAGCAAGCCATCATTAGGCTGTAAAAACAAAACAAACCCATCAGAGAGATATCAAAAACATTAGGCGCGGCCAAAACAACTGTTTGTAACATTCTTAAAAAGAAGGAACGCACCGTGAGCTCAGCAACACCAAAAGACCCGGAAGACCACGGAAAACAACTGTGGTGGATGACCAAAGAATTCTTTCCCTGGTGAAGAAAACACCCTTTACAACAGTTGGCCAGATCAAGAACACTCTCCAGGAGGTAGGTGTCTGTGTGTCAAAGTCAACAATCAAGAGAAGACTTCACCAGAGTGAATACAGAGGGTTCACCACAAGATGGAAACCATTGGTGAGCCTCAAAAACAGGAAGGCCAGATTAGAGTTTGCCAAACGACATCTAAAGAAGCCTTCACAGTTCTGGAACAACATCCCTTTGGACAGATGAGACCAAGATCAACTTGTACCAGAGTGATGGGAAGAGAAGAGTATGGAGAAGGAAAGGAACTACTCATGATCCTAAGCATACCACCTCATCAGTGAAGCATGGTGGTAGTAGTGTCATGGCGTGGGCATGTATGGCTGCCAATGGAACTGGTTCTCTTGTATTTATTGATGATGTGACTGCTGACAAAAGCAGCAGGATGAATTCTGAAGTGTTTCGGGCAATATAATCTGCTCATATTCAGCCAAATGCTTCAGAACTCATTGGACGGCGCTTCACAGTGCAGATGGACAATGACCCAAAGCATACTGCAAAAGCAACCAAAGAGTTTTTTAAGGGAAAGAAGTGGAATGTTATGCAATGGCCAAGTCAATCACCTGACCTGAATCCGATTGAGCATGCATTTCACTTGCTGAAGACAAAACTGAAGGGAAAATGCCCCAAGAACAAGCAGGAACTGAAGACAGTTGCAGTAGAGGCCTGGCAGAGCATCACCAGGGATGAAACCTAGCGTCTGGTGATGTCTATGCATTCCAGACTTCAGGCTGTAATTGACTGCAAAGGATTTGCAACCAAGTATTAAAAAGTGAAAGTTTGATTTATGATTATTATTCTGTCCCATTACTTTTGGTGCCTTAACAAGTGGGAGGCACATATGCAAACTGTTGTAATTCCTACACCCTTCACCTGATTTGGATGTAAATACCCTCAAATTAAAGCTGACAGTCTGCAGGTAAAGCACATCTTGTTCGTTTCATTTCAAATCTATTGTGGTGGTGTATAGAGCCAAAAATGCTACAATTGGGTCGATGTCCTAATATTTATGGACCTGACTGTATGTTTCTTGATGGAACAATTTTTAAAGGTTAGTCATGAAATCACAGTAAATACAGACAGGCTTGGAGATGACAGTGCTGAAGATCAGAAGCAGTCTGTCCCCACATTCCTGCGTATAAATCCAGATGACTTTGTAGTGCGACACACTTTGCCTAATCTCGATCAGTGGCCCCATTTCCTTTTTGAAAATGAGTCCATTGGTGCCATGAGGACCTCCTCGTGCCCCCTTACTTTGAGTGACAGGGTCAATCAGTGTCAACCTAATCACGCCTGGCCCTGATCTTTCACGTCATCTTCTGAGATTGGCACACGCGCAGTTCAGGCCTGAAGATTGCTGGGCTGAAGGAATCTGCACTCCGCATGCGACATTGCCAACAGGTGCTGACTGAAAGCGTCACAGGAAAAAAGAGCGGAGCTTTAGGTGCAATGAGGTGCAACAGCAATGCCTTCGTTGCACCAAGATGATCATCTGCATAGAAAAGGTGACTATCTCGGCAATGGGGCCACTGATCGAGATCACATGCCTATAAAGTCACTTGGATTTATACGCAGGTATGTGGTGACAGATTGCCTTTAAAGGGGTTTTCTAACCCTCTGTAATTTTGCAATGATCACCGTACCAACCCCCTACCACTCCCATGCCTGCGCATACCTGGTCCCACGCTGATGCTTCTTTACCAGGCAACGTAAAGACTAGGTGTGCCTGCTGAAATTACTGGCTGTAGCCAATGATTTGTCAATATCAAGTGGAGCTAGAAGACCTGAGGCCAATGGAGTACCAGGGACGTGTCTTCAGTGGGGCAGCAGGGAATTGGTAAGGTGAACATTACTCTTTTCATAACATTTTAGGCTGTTTTTCATCCTCAACTCTTCTTCCATTCTTGCTTTTAAAAATGTAACCAAAACTGCACAGAGTCAGTCAAGTATTGGATCAGATATGGAACCAATAAGAAGAAAGTTGTAGACATGAGGGTGACAATAAGCAAAGGAAGTCCACTTGTCCCTGACCCCTACAGTAGCTTCCGGCTCAGAGAGTTGGGGAATAAGTCAAACTTATGGCTGTATTAAACTGCCAATTTTTCGACAGATGATGGCTAACGAGCGTTTCTATGAAAATGCCGACTTCGGATCTAAGTTTTAAAATGGTTTTCAAGTTTAAAAATCGAAGTCCGAATTTATTCTCCATGAGACTTCCGTGATAATGAATTTCCCTCGGCGGAGCCCATACATTTGAATGCTGTATGGAGACCGATCTCCGTACAGTATTCAAACAAAGTTTTGAACAAATCGACTTTGGATCTTGGATCTGAAGCTCGATTGGCTCAACACTAGCTATCAGCACAGCTAACTACACAAATTCCCTACAGCAGCTATCCCTAGTGGGACCAAAATGACGTGCTGAAGACCAACCTTAAAGACCTCTTTACCGCTAAATTGTTATCAAACTGATAAGAATATGGCTTGATTCAGTGTTTTTGAAGTCAGGAGATTAGAGATAAAAGCTCTATATGAGCCCTCATCTGACTGAAATGTAACCCCTATATGATAAAAAGTGCTGACATTTGAAAAAAAATAAAGACCAATTGGAAAAATGATTTTTCACCCAAAATGAGTAGAATGTCATAATTTACAAAATGCCCCCAATTAGTGAAAAAGTTTGTCTGTTATTTTAAAACATTACTTCTATTTTAGAATAATTTTTTCAAGGATAATGTTACGACAATGATTGGTGGGGAGCGGTCCTGGATGGTTATTCTCTGTATATTTGATACATTTTGTTTTTTTACTCTTATTTTTATGGTCTATCCCTCAAAGTCCAAAAAGACCATTTTAAAACCACACTGCATAGCTTTAATGGATCGGGTTTTGAAGGAATTCTCCCTAAAGAAACCTCTCAATAAATGTTCAGTTTTTCTCCAGTGCCACCACAGGGGAAGATAAGTATTACACAGCATTTGGGGATTTTCTGCCATTCTGTTCTGCAGATTCTCTCAAGCTCTGTTAGGTTGGATGGGGCCCGAGGGATGTCCAAATGGGTTCAAGTCAGGGCTCTGGCTGGGCCACTCAAGACCATTCACAGAGTTGTCCCTAAGCCAGGCCTGTGTTGTCTTAGGCTGTCCTGGCTGTGTGCTTAGGGTCACTGTTTTGTAGGAAGGTGAACATTCAGTCCAGCCTGAGCACTCTGCATCAGGTTTTCAATAAGAATATCTCTGTACTTTGTTCCATTTAGCTTTCTTTTAACCCTTTCTTCATGTCCCAGCTGCTGAAAAACACCCAATGCTACCACCACCATGCTTCATTGTAGGGATTGTATTGGGCATGTGATGGGCAGTGCTTAGAATTGAGGTCACAAAGTTCAATCTTGGTTTCATCAGACCAGAGATTCTTCTCACAGTCTGGGAGTCCTTTAGGTGGTTTTTTGAAAACTCCAGATGGGCTTTCATGCGTCTTTTACTAAGGAGAGGGTTCTTTCTGGCTATTCTGCCATAAAGTCCAGATTGGTAAAATGCTGCAGTGATGGTTGACCTTCTGGAAGTTTTTCCTATCTGCACACAGGATCTCTGGAGCTCAGAGTGACCATTGGGTTCTTGGTCATGTCTCTTACCAAGGTCCTTCTCTCCCAATTACTTACATAATTTTGGTGGGATGGCCAACTCTAGGAAGATCCCTGGTTGTTCCAAATGTCTTCCATTTAAGAATTATGGAGGTCACTGTACCCTTGGGAACTTTCAGTGCAACAGAGATTTGTGTACTCTTCTTCACATCTGTTCCTTCACACAATCCTGTCTCAGCGCTCTACAGGCAGTACTTTCCTCCACACGGCTTGGTTTTTTCTCTGACATGCATTGTCAGCGGTGAGACCTTATATAGACATGGCTGTGTCTTTTCAAATCATGTCTAATCAACTGAATTTAGCACAGGTGAACTCCAGTCAAGGTGCAGAAACATCTCAAAGATGATCAAAAGAAATGGGAGGCTCCAGAGCTAAATGTCAACTGTCATAGCCTGAATACTAACGTCCACACCAAATTTTATTTTAACTTTGTAATACATTTGCAAAAATTTCCAAAATTCTGTTATGGGGTATTGAGTGCCAATTGATGGGGAGGGGGGGGGGGGGTTGAATTTTTTTGATTTTAGCACAAGGCTGCAACAAAACAAAACATGAAAAAAGCCAAAGGGTCTGAAGACTTTCTAACACCAGATATTATACCTAAAAGACTTGTTATTCCTTTAGAAGGATTCGGTCGGTATCCCTTGGACAGTATTGGCACCTACTGTACTGCAGAACTTCTGGATCCAAAGGGGTTAACCCCTGTCCATTAAACTAAACAGAAAAATTGTCATACCTTCTATAAGGCACCATATATGTTTTATGTCTAAGTTGTTGGAAGTAACGTTTCCTCACCGAATACAGATGGAGAATATAAAAATGATTTAGACAGGAGACTATTTCGCTGCCTCTCAGGCTGTACACATGAAATACTACGGCTGGCGTCCGCCTCGTTACTCTCTCTTCCCTCTCGTCTCCATCTCTCCTTTCTGTCTCGGGTTAACAGCATTTCTCCGATATAAAATGAAGATCCATCATTTAGCTGAAACCAAATGGGCAAAAAAAAATAAACCCTCATCGAGACTAATTCCTTATGATCACGTATATGCCCATGTAACGATGGCCTGGGCATAAATGTGCAGATTCATAAAATGCAGAATGAAATGACGCCCGCTCACCGGCAGATACCGTTTAATGCATTTATTTTTCATGCACAGCTCTGAACCGAACATCGCAACGTCAAGTATAAGTAATAGGTGCACTTGTTATGGTCTATGAGAATCGTGGCCATGAATTTTTTATTGCTATCTACATAAGGCAGATGTGTGCCGAGGATTAGAACCGGCTTATTCAAAAAAAAAAATTCACAAATCAGGGAGTTTCAATTCTGCAGGGCACCACAGCTAGGTGCCAGCCGGATGACTGACAGCTTCAGAAAAACATAGGTTACAAGTGGCTTCATCTATGTGAGGCTCTAGGTGCTAAAAAGATGGCCGGGGGTTTATCGTTTCAAAAAGATTTCTTCTTAAAGGGATTGTACCCTCTGTTATGGTTTAAAAGATAGATAAATAGATCTTATTTTGCTGATTAAAAAGAGGGATCTACAATGTAGGTGAGACAACACATTGAAAAGTTGAAATGGGGGGTTTTGATTGCGGGGCCGCTATTGCATTGGAATGAATTTAAATTATTCTTCAACTGACGTGGTGAAAAGTGGTACTGCATGCAAGTATTAGAAGAAATAATTCCTGTTTTTAGAATTATATATTTTTTTAAATTAAATTGAATGTGTAATACCACAGTAGATATAGGGGTGCAAAGGTTGCAGCTGCAAGCAGGTCCAGGAGTCTGAGGGAGCCCATAGACTGCTCCATGTGTGACAGATACAGATTTTGCATTAGAGCCAAAAAGCTTCAAGCTCTGAGTCTCAACAATGTATCACCTAGTGTCTAAAGCTTGTATTACACCTGCCAATTTTACAGTGTAATACCGTCGCTGATTGCCCAATGGAAATTGTGGTGTCTAACCACTGTCAAACCTCTAGACAGCATGGGGACGAGCTATGGCATAGCGATCACTCCACCCCATGGTGCGGAGGAGATCGATGCACGTAATAGCAGCAGTCTCCTCCTCTAGCGAGCAGAAGGAATACTTCGTTCCCAATAATGATCTGCCACATCGGGCTGTGTAATACAGCCTTAAAGGGAACTTGTCAGGTTGAACATGGTGTTTGAGCTGCAGGTACAATGTTATAGTGCAGGAGGAGCTGAGCAGATTGATATATAATGTTATGGGAAAAGGTTCAGTTAAACTTTTATTTCATTCATTTAAATTCCTTCTCATTTTGGGCTTTGAAGTCCAGGAGGCGGGGCTATCAGTGATTGACAGCTATCTCTGTATACACAGTCATAGAGGGAAGGCTGTCCGTCACTGATAGGACCGCCTCCTTGACTTCAAAGCCCAGAATGAGCAGGGATTTAAAAGAATGAAATACTAGTTTTACTGAACCTTTTCCCATAAAATTATATACCAATCCGCTCCGTTACTTCTGCTCTATAACATGCTGCCTGTATCTTACATTGCATTTTCATGGTGGTAGGTTCCCTTTAAGCCTTAGAGGTCCCACCGTGATCTGTTAAAAATGGGAGTCCTATGTCCACCGTTGGCATGGAACAGCCATGGTGCACATGCCTTCCCGTTTCACTCAAAGTGTATGAGATCGACAAAGATAGCAGTTCAGTCCCATAGACTTTAAATGGAGAAAAGTAGTATTCATCAGGAAAATCCCCCACCACTCCAGAGCAGCCGCTCCGGTGCTCCAAACAGTGACAATGTTACTTTTTATTCCCACGTGACTGCTGCAGCCAATCAATGAACAGTATGCGGCTGCAGTGGTAACAACATCATTACTGAAAGACAGCTACAAAGACCAGACTCTTGGGGGCGCTGATGCCTGGCAAAGATGCCGATCCGTGCCGTTAGAGCAGGGTCCTGGCTCTAATGTGGCTCTACTGCTCTGCACTGCAAGGGAGACCCATGCAGCACTTAAACGGCCTAGCCTAAGACCCATTAGTGACCGCTGTAAAAAGGCGTATTGACTGTCACTACTGGGTTAAATGTCTTAGACAACCACTTTCATCTCTTCCTCTCTTTTCATCCTATTTTTTTTCTATTACAGTTAAAGCCGAGAAGCGTATAAATACATCTCCTCTATGTGTCCCTGGAGCTCCTCTTCATTGTCCTGTGTCTGGCTGTGAGACAACTGGCTGCAGCAGGAACCTGCCCCTCTTGTCCTGACTACAGTTGGACAAAATGTTTGTTTAGCTCCACCCCATGACAAAGACAGCAGAATAATCAAGTGAAATCCAAAGAGTAACACAAACAAAGGCCAAGTTTGGGTCCATGTCTTAAAGACTATGTACACCTTTGGGGGGTCAATTTTTTTTAAATTAAAGCATTGTACTCATTTTAAGCTAAAAATAATTTTTTGAATTGGTCTTTATTACAAATATGGTATCCTTTTTTTCTGTACAGAGCTGAGATGCTGTAGTAGCATCCTTTGGATTTTCTGTATTTTCCGTCAGGCAGGGAGCTGACGGGCTCCTTATCTCTGCTCTCTGACCTTATAAACACTCATCAAAGCTCAATTCATATCTTACTGATAAGAAGTAAATACTGTAAATTACTGTTTATGACCTCTTAGTAGTTTAGAGATAAGGTTTATTAGATGACTGGCACAAAGTGAAAGTACCAGTCAAACAGCTAGAAAAACAGTTAACCCTTTTTGACAGAATGGCTCAATATTTTTAATAAAGGCCAATTGAAAATATGATTTTTAGCCAAAAATGAGTAAAATGCAATCGTAAACAAAAATTACTTCCGAAGGTGTAAATAGCCTTTAACCGCTTGCCGCCACGCTAACGCCGAAAGGCGTCATTTCTGCGGCGCTCCCAGGTCACACTAACGCCAATAGGCGTCATCTCGCGTGAGCCGAGATTTCCTGTGAACGCGCGCACACAGGCGCGCGCGCTCACAGGAACGGAAGGTAAGAGAGTTGATCTCCAGCCTGCCAGTGGCGATCGTTCGCTGGCAGGCTGGAGATGTGTTTTTTTTAACCCCTAACAGGTATATTAGACGCTGTTTTGATAACAGCGTCTAATATACCTGCTACCTGGTCCTCTAGTGGTCCCCTTTGTTTGGATCGACCACCAGAGGACACAGGTAGCTCAGTAAAGTAGCACCAAGCACCACTACACTACACTACACCCCCCCCCCCCCGTCACTTATTAACCCCTTATTAGCCCCTGATCACCCCATATAGACTCCCTGATCACCCCCCTGTCATTGATTACCCCCCTGTCATTGATTACCCCCCTGTAAAGCTCCATTCAGACGTCCGCATGATTTTTACGGATCCACTGATAGATGGATCGAATCCGCAAAACGCATCCGGACGTCTGAATGAAGCCTTACAGGGGCGTGATCAATGACTGTGGTGATCACCCCATATAGACTCCCTGATCACCCCCCTGTCATTGATTACCCCCCTGTAAAGCTCCATTCAGACGTCCGCATGATTTTTACGGATCCACTGATAGATGGATCGGATCCGCAAAACGCATCCGGACGTCTGAATGAAGCCTTACAGGGGCATGATCAATGACTGTGGTGATCACCCCATATAGACTCCCTGATCACCCCCCTGTCATTGATTACCCCCCTGTAAAGCTCCATTCAGATGTCCGCATGATTTTTACGGATGCACTGATAGATGGATCGGATCCGCAAAACGCATACGGACGTCTGAATGAAGCCTTACACGGGCGTGATCAATGACTGTGGTTATCACCCCATATAGACTCCCTGATCACCCCCCTGTCATTGATCACCACCCCTGTCATTGATCACCCCCCTGTCATTGATCACCCCTCTGTAAGGCTCCATTCAGACATTTTTTTGGCCCAAGTTAGCGGAATTATTATTTTTTTTTTCTTACAAAGTCTCATATTCCACTAACTTGTGTCAAAAAATAAAATCTCACATGAACTCACCATACCCCTCACGGAAACCAAATGCGTAAAATTTTTTAGACATTTATATTCCAGACTTCTTCTCACGCTTTAGGGCCCCTAGAATGCCAGGGCAGTATAATTACCCCACATGTGACCCCATTTCGGAAAGAAGACACCCCCAGGTATTCCGTGAGGGGCATATTGAGTCCATGAAAGATTGAAATTTTTGTCCCAAGTTAGCGGAACGGGAGACTTTGTGAGAAAAAAATTAAAAATATCAATTTACTTGTGCCAAAAAAAAAAAATTTCTATGAACTCGCCATGCCCCTCATTGAATAGCTTGGGGTGTCTTCTTTCCAAAATGGGGTCACATGTGGGGTATTTATACTGCCCTGGCATTCTAGGGGCCCCAAAGCGTGAGAAGAAGTCTGGTATCCAAATGTCTAAAAATGCCCTCCTAAAAGGAATTTGGGCACCTTTGCGCATCTAGGCTGCAAAAAAGTGTCACACATCTGGTATCGCCGTACTCAGGAGAAGTTGGGGAATGTGTTTTGGGGTGTCATTTTACATATACCCATGCTGGGTGAGAGAAATATCTTGGTCAAATGCTAACTTTGTATAAAAAAAATGGGAAAAGTTGTTTTTGCCAAGATATTTCTCTCACCCAGCAAGGGTATATGTAAAATGACACCCCAAAACACATTCCCCAACTTCTCCTGAATACGGCGATACCACATGTGTGACACTTTTCTGCAGCCTAGGTGGGCAAAGGGGCCCATATTCCAAAGAGCACCTTTAGGATTTCACAGGTCATTTACCTACTTACCACACATTAGGGCCCCTGGAAAATGCCAGGGCAGTATAACTACCCCACAAGTGACCCCATTTTGGAAAGAAGACACCCCAAGGTATTCCGTGAGGGGCATGGCGACTTCCTAGAATTTTTTATTTTTTGTCACAAGTTAGTGGAAAATGCTGATTTTTTTTTTATTTTTTATTTTTTTCATACAAAGTCTCATATTCCACTAACTTGTGACAAAAAATAAAAACTTCCATGAACTCACTATGCCCATAAGCGAATACCTTGGGGTCTCTTCTTTCCAAAATGGGGTCACTTGTGGGGTAGTTATACTGCCCTGGCATTCTAGGGGCCCAAATGTGTGGTAAGGAGTTTGAAATCAAATTCTGTAAAAAATGACCTGTGAAATCCAAAAGGTGCTCTTTGGAATATGGGCCCCTTTGCCCACCTAGGCTGCAAAAAAGTGTCACACATCTGGTATCCCCGTACTCAGGAGAAGGTGGGGAATGTGTTTTGGGGTGTCATTTTACATATACCCCTGCTGGGTGAGAGAAATATCTTGGCAAAAGACAACTTTTCCCATTTTTTTTTACAAAGTTGGCATCTGACCAAGATATTTATCTCACCCAGCATGGGTATATGTAAAAAGACACCCCAAAACACATTCCTCAACTTCTCCTGAGTACGGCGATACCAGATGTGTGACACTTTTTTGCAGCCTAGGTGGGCAAAGGGGCCCATATTCCAAAGAGCACCTTTCGGATTTCACAGGTCATTTTTTACAGAATTTGATTTCAAACTCCTTACCACACATTCGGGCCCCTAGAATGCCAGGGCAGTATAACTACCCCACAAGTGACCCCATTTTGGAAAGAAGAGACCCCAAGGTATTCGCTGATGGGCATAGTGAGTTCATGGAAGTTTTTATTTTTTGTCACAAGTTAGTGGAATATGAGACTTTGTAAGAAAAAAAAAAAAATCATCATTTTCCGCTAACTTGTGACAAAAAATAAAAAGTTCTATGAACTCACTATGCCCATCAGCGAATACCTTAGGGTGTGTACTTTCCGAAATGGGGTCATTTGTGGGGTGTTTGTACTGTCTGGGCATTGTAGAACCTCAGGAAACATGACAGGTGCTCAGAAAGTCAGAGCTGCTTCAAAAAGCGGAAATTCACATTTTTGTACCATAGTTTGTAAACGCTATAACTTTTACCCAAACCATTTTTTTTTTACCCAAACATTTTTTTTTTATCAAAGACATGTAGAACTATAAATTTAGAGCAAAATTTCTATATGGATCTCGTTTTTTTTGCAAAATTTTACAACTGAAAGTGAAAAATGTCATTTTTTTGCAAAAAAAATCGTTAAATTTCGATTAATAACAAAAAAAGTAAAAATGTCAGCAGCAATGAAATACCACCAAATGAAAGCTCTATTATTGAGAAGAAAAGGAGGTAAAATTCATTTGGGTGGTAAGTTGCATGACCGAGCAATAAACGGTGAAAGTAGTGTAGTGCCGATTTGTAAAAAAGGGCCTGGTCTTTAGGGGGGTATAAACCTGTGGTCCTTAAGTGGTTAATTTATCTTTCTTTCTTAAAGGGTTATTTCCATCTGGACACTAACAGAAGAAAGCTTTTTCAAAACTCTCATGGGAGAGAACGGATAGATCCATGCATGCTCGACCACTGCTCTATTCTCTGGGAAAAACGAGCCAGGTCCCTGGTCACAGAGTTCGGACATGTACCTCTAGGACATTTATGGCATGTCTTGTGAACAGGCCACCAATGTCCACATGGGAATTCCCCTTTAAGACCACCTACAATACTCTTATGACCTCCTGCAATGGTTTTTCTAAAATTAACATTTAAGGCTTCCGTTCTCATATTTAGTTCGACATTCCACAGAAAGATCTTCCTGCATAATAGTCGAAAGACGTCATGTTGAAATATGATGTGAATAATATATGGACACTCAGTGGCGGGTGTCTCTTCAGAGCTGGATGACTCAGTGAGAGCCTCGCTATGATATACGGTGTAAAACACTAATCACACACACAAAGAAAGGATATCTGGGAATACTTCTATAAATGTGATGTATGTCGGCAAATTTACACGTCCTCTGAATCACCCAGATAATTTATGTAATGTGACCGCTTTATTGGCTCAGCAGACAAACGTTTCCAGTGTGAATTTTAATCATCATTATGGACCAGAGCTGGGATTTCGAGACTTCAACTTACATAGATGACAATCAAGCCTAATGTTCATTTATTTTAACATTAAATAGGTATTTGGACTAGCAGGTGACAGCATAGCCTAGTTGAAACCTGCAGGAAATAGGCCCACCCCTGCTTAGCAGTAATTTACTTTCAATAAAAGTTTTTCTTGAAAACTACATGAAAACAACCATTGCTTGCTGAAGCCCCACCCCTGCTTAGCAGTAATCTACTTTTATTAAGAGTTATTCTTGAAAACGACATGAAAACAGCGATTGCTTGTTGAAACTCCACCCCTGCTTAGCAGTAATCTAATTTCAGCAAAAGTGTTTCTTGGAAACTACGTGAAATTAGCGATTGCTTGTTGAAGCTCTACCCCTGCTTAGCAGTAATCTAATTTCAACAAAATTTTTTCTTTAAAACTATGTGAAAACAGATATTGCTTGCTGAAGCCCCACCTCTGCTTAGCAGTAATTTACTTTTAACAAAAGTTTTTTCTTGGAATCTACGTGAAAACAGCTATTCCTTTTTGAAGCCCTGCCCCTGCTTAGCAGTAATCTACTTTCAACAAAAGCTTTTATTGAAAACTACATGAAAACCGTCATTGCTTGCTGAAGCTCCACCCCTGCTTAGCAGTAATCTACTTTTATTAAGAGTTATTCTTGAAAACGACATGAAAACAGCGATTGCTTGTTGAAACACCACCCCTGCTTAGCAGTAATCTAATTTCAGTAAAAGTGTTTCTTGGAAACTACGTGAAAACAGTGATTGCTTGTTGAAGCTCCACCCCTGCTTAGCAGTAATCTAATTTCAACAAAAGTTTTTCTTTAAAACTATGTGAAAACAGATATTGCTTGCTGAAGCCCCACCTCTGCTTAGCAGTAATTTACTTTTAACAAAAGTTTTTTCTTGGAAACTACGTGAAAACAGCTATTCCTTTTTGAAGACCTGCCCCTGCTTAGCAGTTATTTACTTTCAACAAAAGCTTTTATTGAAAACTACATGAAAACAGTCATTGCTTGCTGAAGCTCCACCCCTGCTTAGCAGTAATCTACTTTTAACAAGAGTTTTTCTTGAAAACTATGCAAAAAATAGCCATTTCTTGCTGAAGCCACACCCCTTCTTAGCAGTAATCTACTTTCAACAAAAGTTTTTCTTGGAAACTATGTGAAAACAGCCACTGATTGCTGAAGCTCCACCCCTGCTTAGCAGCCGTCTACTTTTAACAAGAGTTTTTCTTGAAAACTATGTGAAAACAGACATTCCTTGTTGAAGTCCCACCCCTGCTTAGCAGCAATCTCATTTCAACCAAAAAAATCTTTAGTTGGGAACTGCAGGGAAAAAGTCATTGTTGCCTTAAGTCCCAACCCTGCTTAGCAGCAGTCTATTTTTTTAACAAAAGTTTTAGGTGGAAACTAAAGGAAACAGCCATTTCTTAACAAGCCCCACCCCCGCTTAGTAGTAATATATTTTCAACAAAAAATATTTAGTTGGAAACTGCAGGAAAACAGCTATCAATGCCTGAAACCCAGCAATCTATTCCCATTTCCCTGCAGAGCAGTTTTATCTAGGAAAATCTATTTAGTGAAGATGTCTCACTCAGTTGATGAAGAGAACTTAGGGAACATCGAGTTCCATGGATTACTGTGGTATTTTGTGATATCACTGTTGTTTATGAGGTCTGCTGACAGTTTTATGAGCACTGTTGACGCTGTATAAGGGGGCACTCTACTGTTAATTAGGGTATTCTAATGGAAGTGTTTATATGGGACACTCTACTGGCATTGTCTATAGGGCACTCTACTGCTGTGGTTTTTGAGGGCACTCTAATGGCAATTTATATGCGGTCATTGTACTGCCATTGTTTATGGGGACACTCTACTGGCATCATTTATAAGAGACATTTTACTGGCATCGTTTATGCGGGCACTCTGATGGACTTTTTATATGGAGGCAGTCTACTGGCACTGGTTATATGGAGGCACTCTACTGATGTTGCTCATGGGTCACTCTACTGGTGTTGTTTATGGGGGCATTCCGCTGGTGCTATTTATATGGGGGAACTCTAATAGCATTGTGTATGGGGACACTCTACTGGCGCTATTTATATGGAGGCACTCTAATAGCATTGTGTATGAGGACACTCTACTGGTGCTATTTATATGGAAGCCCTCTAATAGCATTGTGTATGGGGACACTCTACTGTTGCTATTTATATGGAGGCACTCTAATAGCATTGTGTATAGGGACACTCTACTGGTGCTATTTATATGGAGGCTCTCTAATAGCATTGTGTATAGGGCCACTCTACTGGTGCTATTTATATGGAGGTACTCTAATAGCATTGTGTATGGGGACACTCTAGCGATGGAGGCCACATCACGTGATTCCTGGGTGACTTTCTGTAGGACCATCCTTGGTGAGTGGAGGATAATGATGATGACAGGGGGGTCTTCCCTTTTCTCGGCGTGTTTGGTATTTTCTAGTTGAGTGCTCTCGTTAAGAGAAACAAAATAAGAGTCTTGCAGGTTTGGTACCTTTTAATGGCTAACAAAAATAGAAGTAATGATGCTACATAACGAGCTTTCGAGACATCACCAGTCCCTTCATCAGGCGTACTACCTGATGTATGATGAAGGGATCGGTGATCGCTATGTAGCATCATTACTTCTATTTTTGTTAGCCATTAAAAGGTACCAAACCTGCAAGACTCTTATTTTGTTTCTCTTAACGAGAGCTATCAACTAAGTTTTCTATTGGCCAACACGGTTCCAGACTTTTTCCAGTTTCTTCTGGTATTTTCTCAGCATGTGAGCTTTTGATGTACGTACATTTGTTCGGTTTGAAAATGTGTCTGTTGCTATGCCGATAAGTGCCACGCTGAAGAGCCACCGAGTCACCTGCAAAACATAACCCAGAGAAACGGCTGCTCCGAAGCCTAGAATCATAATTATGTCTTTATATCTGGAATATGAAGGACTACAATTTCCTGTCCCTCCAGCAGCTGGAAACGCAAAGTGCGCCGCCAAAAATATCAGAGAAAACAAACAAAAACTGCAAAAAACTAATGACAATAGAAGAAATTTACCAAACGGAACCCTCCATTGTACCCAAAGGATAGAGATAAGGGATTCATCTTGAAGCTCCTAGGCTCCTGTGCAGTAGAACCCCAACCTACCATCAAAATGGTCATAATTAAAGAGGTTATCCAGAATTATAAAAAATACCCCAAAAGTTCTAAAAATTAAAAGGATTGTCCAGCATTATAAAAAAAAAAATGTATCAAAATGATAAAAATTAAAGGGGCTGTCCAACATTATAAAAAAAAATGTGTCAAAATGATTAAAATTAAAGGGGTCGTCCAGCATTATAAAAAATGTGTCAAAATGGTAAAAATTAAAGCGGCTGTCACCACGGACAATAAGTTATGGTCCGTGCATCAAAATGATAAAAATGAAAGGGGTTGTCCAGAATTATAAAAATGTGCATTTTTCCAAAACCGCTCCCCAATTCTCTATAGACTGTATCTGGTATGGCAACTTTCAAGTGTCAATACTAGACATGGATGCGCACAAGAGTTGCGCTATTTGCAGGAAAAAGCCGATACAGTTTTCTAATTTCTAACCTTTTATATGCTTGCTATATGGGTATACAGTTGCAAGAAAAAGTATGTGAACCCTTTGGAATGATATGGATTTCTGCACAAATTGGTCATAAAATGTGATCTGATCTTCATCTAAGTCACAACAATAGACAATCACAGTCTGCTTAAACTAATAACACACAAAGAATTACATGTTACCATGTGTTTATTGAACACGCCATGTAAACATTCAGGTGCAGGTGGAAAAAGTATGTGAACCCCTAGACTAATTACATCTCCAAGAGCTAATTGGAGTGAGGTGTCAGCCAACTGGAGTCCAATCAATGAGATGAGATTGTAGGTGTTGGTTACAGCTGCCCTGCCCTATAGAAAACACACACCAGTTCTGGGTTTGCTTTTCACAAGAAGCATTGCCTGATGTGAATGAAACCTTGCTCAAAAGAGCTCTCAGAAGATCTATGATTAAGAATTGTTGACTTGCATAAAGCTGGAAAGGGTTATAAAAGTATCTCCAAAAGCCTTGCTGTTCATCAGTCCACAGTAAGACAAATTGTCTATAAATGGAGAAAGTTCATCACTGCTGCTACTCTCCCTAGGAGTGGCCGTCCTGTAAAGATGACTGCAAGAGCACAGCGCAGACTGCTCAATGAGGTGAAGAATAATCCTAGAGTGTCAGCTAAAGACTTACAAAAGTATCTGGCATATGCTAACACCCCTTTTAGCGAATCTACGATATGTAAAACACTAAACAAGAATGGATTTCATGGGAGGATACCACAGAGGAAGCCACTGCTGTCCAAAAGAAACATTGCTGCACGTTTACAGTTGGCACAAGAGCACCTGGATGTTCCACAGCAGTACTGGCAAAATATTCTGTGGACAGATGAAACCAAAGTTGAGTTGTTTGGAAGAAACACACAACACTATGTGTGGAGAAAAAGAGGCACAGCACACCAACATCAAAACCTCATCCCAACCGTGAAGTATGGTGGTGGGGGCATCATGGTTTGGGGCTGCTTTGCTGCGTCAGGGCCTGGACGGACTGCTATCATCGAAGGAAAAATGAATTCCCAAGTTTATCAAGACATTTTGCAGGAGAACTTAAGGCCATCTGTCCACCAGCTGAAGCTCAACAGAAGATGGGTGTTGCAACAGGACAACGACCAAACGCATAGAAGTAAATCAACAACAGAATGGCTTAAACAGAAGAAAATACACCTTCTGGAATGGCCCAGTCAGAGTCCTGACCTCAACCCGATTGAGATGCTGTGGCATGACCTCAAGAAAGCGATTCACACCAGACATCCCAAGAATATTGCTGAACTGAAACAGTTCTGTAAAGAGGAATGGTCAAGAATTACTCCTGACCGTTGTGCACGTCTGATCTGCAACTACAGGAAACGTTTGGTTGAAGTTATTGCTGCCAAAGGAGGTTCAACCAGTTATTAAATCCAAGGGTTCACATACTTTTTCCACCTGCACTGTGAATGTTTACATGGTGTGTTCAATAAAAACATGGTAACATTTAATTCTTTGTGTGTTATTAATTTACGCAGACTGTGATTGTCTATTGTTGTGACTTAGATGAAGATCAGATCACATTTTATGACCAATTTGTGCAGAAATCCATATCATTCCTAAGGGTTCACATACTTTTTCTTGCAACTGTAACTATACCCTTAGTAGCCATAGCACTCGCTGTGGGACCCTGAGGTTGCGGGGGGCCCAATCAGTTGCAAGAGCATTGTGTTTTTTTGTGGGGAATAACAATATGGAGGCTATTCGCTATTATATCGGTTTTCTGATATATGGTGCTATGCAGCTGTTTAATTTTACTTACACTAGGTGGTGGGGCCCCCATCTTTTTTTGCTATAGGGCCCTAGTTATTAGAGTTACACATACTCAAAGACATAGGTTTGTATTGTATACTGCATGCCTAATGGCGTAAGGGACCTATCTATAGGGGGTGCAGAGGGGACAGTCATCATACTAGGGGCCCTGCAAACCCATAGACTTCTACAGGTTCCCAATTTAGTCCAGGGAAGAAAAATAAATGTCCAGCACTGAGATGAAAAATAAAATGTTCAGTTTTTATTTAGCTTCATGTAAAAATACATCTCCACAAAGAAAGCAGTAAAGCAACCAATGTGTTTTGATCTAATAGATCTTAGTCATATACCAGGACTAAGATCAGTGAGATCAAAACGCGTTGGTCTCATTACAGCTTTCCTTGCGGAGATGTATTTTTACATGAAGCTAAATAAAAACGTAACCTTTTTTTTTTTTTATCTCAGTGCTGGACATTTATCTTCCTTTCCTGGATTACTCACGGACTGTACCGGTCCCCTGCACGAGAGATCACACGGGTAGTGTTGGCTTGACTCCTGATCTACACCAAATCTCTATGAAATGTTCCCACCTTATAAAGTTATTGCATACAACTAGGATATGCTATTGCTTTATGGGACCTCCAATAATCCTTTTGCTGCTTGCCCTGCACAGTGGCTCCTCAGGGGCAGGGCTGAAGTTACCAGCACGAGAGATCACACGGGTAGTGTTGGCTTGACTCCTGATCTACACCAAATCTCTATGAAATGTTCCCACCTTATAAAGTTATTGCATACAACTAGGATATGCTATTGCTTTATGGGACCTCCAATAATCCTTTTGCTGCTTGCCCTGCACAGTGGCTCCTCAGGGGCGGGGCTGAAGTTACCAGCACGAGAGATCACACGGGTAGTGTTGGCTTGACTCCTGATCTACACCAAATCTCTATGAAATGTTCCCACCTTATAAAGTTATTGCATACAACTAGGATATGCTATTGCTTTATGGGACCTCCAATAATCCTTTTGCTGCTTGCCCTGCACAGTGGCTCCTCAGGGGCGGGGCTGAAGTTACCAGCACGAGAGATCACACGGGTAGTGTTGGCTTGACTCCTGATCTACACCAAATCTCTATGAAATGTTCCCACCTTATAAAGTTATTGCATACAACTAGCATATGCTATTGCTTTATGGGACCTCCAATAATCCTTTTGCTGCTTGCCCTGCACAGTGGCTCCTCAGGGGCGGGGCTGAAGTTACCAGCACAGCCTCGTGGCCAGGAGAGCTCTTTGAAGGGGAGGCAGCACTAAATCAGTTTCTTCCAAGCCAGGATGCCAGACAAGATGCTGAAACCCCAAAGGAGATGACACCAGTACCATCACAACGTAGGTGGGGGGCCCTGTTATATATTTTGCAATGGGGCCCTGGAGCCTCAAGCTCCTCTTCTGCATACACTATGGAGGAGCGGGTGATGCTCTTAACAGCTTTTTTGCATGATTTAGCAAGTGGCAAATGGTGCATGAGTGATCAAAGCGTCCGGCACTGTCACATTAATGTCCGTCCAATGTGATGAGGGAGCGACGCTTATCTCATGTGTAAATCAGGCCCAGAGAACAAATAGCCAGTGACAAGCCCTCAATGAGAAATCGCCGTAATTAAGAGGGAGCGGGGATCGTGGAATATTGTGTCACCGATGAACAATTACAATTATTGTCAAACATCACGTTCCGTGACATTAACGGCAGTAAATAACTAGTGACATTTCCCAGTTATGTAAATGGGAAGAAGACCAGCGGCTGCGCTGCATGGAAGCGAGGATGGAAACGATGGAAGTGGGAGCTCGATCGCTGCTGAAGACATGAACGAAATATTCTGCACTGGGAAATCAGCAGGGTTACGCTGGTTATGTCTAGAGCATTAAAGGGGTTGTGTCAGCACAAACAAGACCTTTAAGACGGGATCAGCTGAGGGTTAAGACAGCAGCTTTTTTGCTAGAGGTAGCTGTAGCCAGCCAGATATGTCTCCCATAGATGAAGGCCCAAGTCCTCTAGAGCAGGGTTATACTGTTTATGTCTAAAGCTTTAAAGGGGTTGTATCAGCATAGAAAGGACCTTTAAGACAGGATGGGGGGATGAGAGGCCAGGATAACAGCTAGTTTGCTAAGGTAGTTGTGGAAAGCAAGATATGTCCCATTTGGTCGACGGATCAAGTCCGCTAAGCAAGTGGCTGGTGACTCCCAAGCAGAAGACCCCCCCCCCCCATGATATTCATGACACAAGCAAAACTGGGGGGCACTAATGTAGGAATAATTATTACTAGGAGCCACTAATGGGGGCATTAGTTATACTGGGCGCCACTAATGGGGGCATTCATAATCCTGGGGGTACTAATGGGGGCATTCTTTATACTTTGGAGGTGTACTATTGGGGCCAGTAGTCACACTAGGGGCACTATTGGAACCATTATTTATACCGGGGGGGCACTATGGGGGCCATTTGATGTCCAGGAGGCACTATGGGAGGCATTATGTATACTAAGGCACTAAAGGGGCTGAGATGTTTAAAAAAAAGGACAATGAAATTCATCTGTTTTTAATACCAAAGAGAGAGAGAGAGGGGAGAGAGGGAGGGAGGGGGAAGAGAGAGAGAAAAGGGAGAGAGACTAGTATACATACAGTACAGACCAAAAGTTTGGACACACCTTCTCATTCAAAGAGTTTTCTTTATTTTCATGACTATGAAAATTGTAGATTCACACTGAAAGCATCAAAACTATGAATTAACACATGTGGAATTATATACATAACAAACAAGTGTGAAACAATTGAAAATATGTCATATTCTAGGTTCTTCAAAGTAGCCACCTTTTGCTTTGATTACTGCTTTGCACACTCTTGGCATTCTCTTGATGAGCTTCAAGAGGCAGTCCCCTGAAATGGTTTTCACTTCACAGGTGTGCCCTGTCAGGTTTAATAAGTGGGATTTCTTGCCTTATACATGGGGTTGGGACCATCAGTGGCGTTGAGGAAAAGTCAGGTGGATACACAGCTGATAGTCCTACTGAATAGACTGTTAGAATTTGTATTATGGCAATAAAAAAGAAGCTAAGTAAAGAAAAACGAGTGGCCATCATTACTTTAAGAAATGAAGGTCAGTCAGTCAGCCGAAAAATTGGGAAAACTTTGAAAGTAAGGGCTATTTGACCATGAAGGAGAGTGATGGGGTGCTGCGCCAGATGACCTGGCCTCCACAGTCACCGGACCTGAACCCAATCGAGATGGTTTGGGGTGAGCTGGACCGCAGTGTGAAGGCAAAAAGGCCAACAAGTGCTAAGCATCTCTGGGAACTCCTTCAAGACTGTTGGAAGACCATTTTAGGGGACTACCTCTTGAAGCTCATCAAGAGAATGCCAAGAGTGTGCAAAGCAGTTCTCAAAGCAAAAGGTGGCTACTTTGAAGAACCTAGAATATGACATATTTTCTGTTGTTTCACACTTGTTTGTTATGTATATAATTCCACATGTGTTAATTCATAGTTTTGATGCCTTCATAGTCATGAAAATAAAGAAAACTCTTTGAATGAGAAGGTGTGTCCAAACTTTTGGTCTGTACTGTATGTGTACTACTCAATGATATATATGCATTACCTATGGGGTACTCTTTCTCATTATGGAGACCACCTAGTATGCAGAGTAGGCCAGGCGATGCCCCTATGGGTTTCTGGGGAAGATATTCAAATTAGCTTTCCTAAAATCTGATTCCAGGGGATGTTAGACATGATAATTTGCATCGATTTTCTCCACAAAGCAAGTGGATAGTTGTCTAGCCTACAATAGTCATCATATACATCCACTGGTCTTCACACTAGAAATAGTACCCACCCAGAAGTCCCCCCTAAGGCCTTGCTTCTTGAAGACTGTTCTCATCTGCTTTACTGATAAAAGGCCTTTGTCCTGAAAGAACTTGTTGCAGATGTGAGGCTGGCTTAGCTATTTTTCCTAACTTCTTTGCTACATACATATGTCTAAAAGATAGGAAGGCCTCTCAGCCAAACCACTGTGTAAAAATAATGCAGCGCTCATTGCTTCTGTGTTCTCCTTACTGTTTATCTACTAAGTATAATTATAGCTCCTGCTGTCTGACTTCAATGTGGCGACTCCTTCCTATTCACCTGAGAAAACATCATCAGTATAGCAGACACACAACACCTTTAACAACTCCTCTCTCTCTCTCTCTCTCTCTCTCTCTCATTGGTTTGCCCGAAACAAGCCTCCAAAAATTCGGTTTCGTAACCTTTAAAAAATTCTGACCGAATCATGAAGAGTTAGAAACAGTTCACTCATCCTTAGGCCCAACCACTAGAGCCCCTACTGATCATGAGAATGGGCATAGACACTGCTGCTCAATTAATTTTATATGGAACTGCAGGAGATGGCACAGGATCGGTTAAACCCCTACCGATCTAACCATTATTACCTGTCCAGGGCATAGTCAATTGTTGTATCCGGAATACTCCTTTAAGTAATTAAGACTGAGCTGCAATACCAAGAATAGCCACAACCACATGTATGGCGCTGTGCCTGAGGAAGCAATGGAGATGCTCACTTGATCGCCGCAGTCCCTGTATTCTGCTGATCAACTTAAGACTGAGTAGCTGAACCGCCACTTATCCTAAATATAGATGTCACAAAATCCTAGGTACCCCCATGATCCCATCCCCTGTCCTCATAGCTGATGGTTCCCTCATGATCCCATCCCCTGACCTCATAGCTGGTGGTTACCCCATGATCCTGCCCCCTGGCCTCATAGCTGGTGGTTCCCTCTTGATCCCATCCCCTGTCCTCATAGCTGGTTGTTCCCCATGATCCTGCCCCCTGGCCTCACAACTGGAGGTTCCCCTATGATCCCACTTCCTGGCCTCACAGCTGGAGGTTCCCCCATGATCCTGCCTCCTGGCCTCACAGCTGGAGGTTCCCCCATGATCCTGCCTCCTGGCCTCATAGCTGATGGTTCCCGCATGATCCTGCCCCCTGGCATCACAGCTGGTGGTTCCCCATGATCCCATCCCCTGACCTCATAGATGGTGGTTCCCCCATAATCCTGCCCCCTGGCCTCATAGCTGATGGTTCCCGCATGATCCTGCCCCCTGGCATCACAGTTGGTGATTCCCCATGATCCCATCTCCTGACCCCATAGCTGGTGGTTCCCCCATAATCCTGCCCCCTGGCCTCATAGCTGGTGGTTCCCCCATAATTCTGCCCCCTGGCCTCATAGCTGGTGGTTCCCTCATGATCCCATCCCCTGACCTCATAGCTGGTGGTTCCCTCATGATCCCATCCCCTGACCTCATAGCTGGTGGTCCCCTCATGATCCTGCCCCCTGACCTCATAGCTGGTTGTTCCCCATGATCCCATCCCCTAGCCTCACATATGGATGTTCCCCCATGATCCCATCCCCTGACCTCATAGCTGGTGGTTCCCCCATAATCCTGCCCCCTGGCATCACAGCTGGTGGTTCCCCCATGATCCCCTGGCCTTATAGCTGGTGGTTCCCTCATGATCCCATCCCCTGACCTCATAGCTGGTTGTTCCCCATGATCCCATCCCCGGCCTCACAGATGGAGGTTCCCCCATGATCCTGCCCCCTGGTCTCACAGCTGGAGGTTCCCCCCATATTTGAATGAAATATTCTGCTGATTTGAGGGTGATCTGCACGTTATCTCAGCTTTCTGTGAAGGTAACACTGTTACATCCACATTAATTAAAGTCTTAATTTCCGGGGAAGTAAAGCATCTCAGAAAGTATATGACGGCGGCGGAGCACCAGCAGAAGGCAATTATAAGAACAAATATTCAGAATTACTGGCACACATTTATTACGCTCTGCTGCCTGTGATAAATAACGCGAGGATAGGAAACAAGCGGCACAATCCGTGAACTCCCCGCCAGCGTGTCAGTCCCCCTTCTCACCCCTCCTTTCATCTGGTAACCCGCCATTATTCCTTCTCTTCCAGCGAGATCTGACCCGCAGCCAGGATTAGACACACCGCTCACCGCTACGGCATCTGCACCATCATGGAAAGAAATTGTTTCCTAGTGATCTCCGACTCTCCAGCTACTGCAAACACTACAACTCCCAGCGGGCTCACATTATCACCATAACTTATGCAAATGTTGTATTTTGTTTCTTCGCCAATTTCAAGATCTCTGCATGCTGTCAGTGAATGGAAACGTTCTTGTCTCAATCCAGGGGTGTTGGTGTCTCAATCCAGGGGTGTTGTCTCAATCCAGGGGTGTTGTCTCAATCCAGGGGTGTATCAGCGCAGTTTGCCTGCGCTGATACATTGTAACAAACTATCAGGACAGAAGGGAAAGCTGTGTTAATGAGTTTAGCTCACATTGTATTGTCTAGACTGGATACATTGAAGAAAACATGGCTGCTGCCTCATGCTGGATGCTGATTGGTGGAGTATCTTGTGTAGATTCCCCCGCCCCCTCAGAGCACCGTTTGAAGCCCAAATAATGCAGTCCTACAGTCTCCTAGTAAAATGGCCCTAACCTATCCAAATAGCGCTGCCAAGTGCAAGTTCTGGATGCCCATGCTGTCAAAGCTAACATCCAGATCCGGTCATACCACCTTAAAGAGATTGCCAACCCAGTCTTTTTTCTAGAACCAGCGCCACACCTGTCCATGGCTGTGTCTGGTATTGCAGCTTAGCTTTGATATTGATAGCCTATCCTCAGGATCAGGTTGGCGGGGGCACCAGAGAGGCCGTGAGTGCTACGTCCTCTTTCTGGCCCATGTGGTACCTGGGACATGGCAATTCAAGTGAATGGGGCTGAGCTGCAATTCCAAACACAGCCACTATACAATGTGAGGCGCTGTGCTTGGCGAGCTATGAAGAGACCGGAGCTCCAGTCACCGCAGCAGCTGAGAGTCGGACCCCTGGATGCCATCAATATCAAATCCCTGGATAACCCCTTAAAAGTGAATAGAGATGAGGTGCAATGCAACACACAACCTGTAGGCAGATGTGGCGCTGTTTTTGTAACAAAATTGCAATATTTTTGTTTTTCTCTTAGCCAATCACTTAAAGACCCTCTTCCAGCAATGAGAAGCATGCGATCGGCACAGGCTTTCAGCCCGCAGAATTAGATTTCTATTCACTGACAGCAATCAGAAATCTTACAGATATACACTGCATATTGCGGCAGTTAGCAGGATGCAAGCATAAGATCAGCGCCATGCTTTACATATGTCATGTACTGATTATCCCCCGCCCCCATGTATGTCCTTCCCGTGTTGCCATCACTGGTAGTGTCTATTCCTGTAACATACATGACAGGCTCGCCTATAATTACACGCCGACCACCCCCCACATAGCGTAACTCATCCTCTCCGCAGGGAGAGATCCGGCTGTGGGGGATTATAATCTGCCAAAAAACCTGACCGACCAGCTAAAGACATCTTGGCAAGAGTGGGGCATCTGTCTTCGAGTCCTAGGGAAAGGTTTCGGAATGCACCCCCCATCCTCAAACTGTAAAGTCCACCCAACACGTACACATGCAGTTCTCAGTCTGCTGTCATAGGGTCCGCTAGCCCTGCCGCTCCTCCTTCAGTGGCGCCCTTGGCCATATAACACCCCCCCCATTATTATATACATATTATACTCCGACCCCCATCATTATACACACATTACACTCCAGCCCCCATCATCCATAATAATAAAAGCCCTGTGTCCGTGCTTGTGTGCCGATAATTAAACTGTGCATGCGCATGACCAATCAGCACATGGCGCTCCAAATGCCGCTCCCCCACACCGGCGCGCTGCCCAATCACCGGTGCCCCACACCCAACCGCGATGCCCACACCAACGCGCCGACCAATCATGACATGAGGAAATCTCAGCCATCTTTTAACTGCGCATGCGCGGCGCGCCGAGCAATCGTCACACAGCGCTCCACACACTGCCCACACCTGCTCGCCGGCCAATTACCACTGCTCGCAGGTTATTATGGTGTGCTCTCCACGTCGGAGCGCCGTCATTACTGTCACAGAGCTGCACAGTCCCAGCACTCTCAGTCACAGACAGCAGCCGCTGTCTCAGCAGTCTCAGCTTCCAGTCAGTGTCAGCAGTCTCAGCTTCCAGTCGCTGCCAGCAGTCTCAGCCACCAGTCAGTGTCAGCTGTCTCAGCACCACCAGTCAGTGTCAGCTGTCTCAGCCACCAGTCAGTGTCAGCTGTCTCAGCCATCAGTCAGTGTCAGCTGTCTCAGCCACCAGTCAGTGTCAGCAGTCTCAGCTTCCAGTCGCTGCCAGCAGTCTCAGCCATCAGTCAGTGTCACAGCCACCAGTCACAGTGCCAGCAGTCTCAGCCACCAGTCACAGTGCCAGCAGTCTCAGCACCACCAGTCAGTGCCACCAGTGAGTGCCAGCCGTCCGCTTGCCATCTAATATAGACTGTTCCTAGTAATGTTTATGCACTACTGTTCTAGCGCCCGTTATTGTAACGAGCTTAATGTCTAGTGTAATAATAATAATATTCATAATAATAATAATGTAATTATTATTATAACATAGAATAATATTTCAAATGAAATGTAGTTTACTTTCTGTTTTATTCTATATTATTCTGTATATTATTCCATAGTATTACCTATATTATTTCATGTTATAGCACATTACTCTGATTTACTGAAGTTCTCCATTTTCCACTTTCTGAATTCTGTCTATAGATCACACATTTTTTCTTGCATTTATGTTTTTTTTTTTGCTATCCCTTTTAGCTTTTTTTGACCCTGTGCTGCTTATGAATAGTCTTCAGTGGCAGGGAACACACACGTTGCATGCTCCCCAGGCACGCACCCTGCACCCCCGGGACGTTCACCTCTGACCCTCATCTGCTATGCAGAGGACGCAGGCACAAATTGATTATCGGCTTCCCTCAGCAGGACGAGCGTATGACAGAGAACTGATTGTCAATGTCACTTCGGAGTTCTGGCCTTGTCTGGGACATCCATCCCGCTGCCGCACCCTGCTGTAGATGACGGGGTGTAGAATGTGTCAAAAAGGGGTGCAGTCGCCCAAAGCCACCAATTAGCGATGCAATCAACGGTGTCTTTTGTATCCGTTTTGATCAATCTCCGCCATTGTCTTTATATGACTTTGTTACATCTGTTTCCGGAAAAGCTGGGTGATAACCAACATGGCCGACCAATGCGGTAAGTTCCACATCTTCCAAGAGGTTTGCTGATCAGAAGTCGGGAGAGCTGGGTTGACATTTTCCATTAAATTGACCATATTGGTGATCGCCCAAATTTTAAAGAATTCTATTAATTCCATTAATCCGGCATTCTCTGGATGATCAAATATTCTATATCAAAGATCAGCAATCTCTGGATTTTCATTTGTTTTCATTAAATAAGTCAGTGGTCTCCAACCTGGAGCTCTCCAGCAGTGTCAAAACTACAACTCCCAGCATGCCCGATGCACCACTGGCTGGAGACCACTGACCTCTATTTTTAACCCAACGTGACTGTTAACATATGCTCACATTCTCCTATCTGCGCAGACATCTGCTCCCAGTATAGGGGACAGGAAGTCTACACATTACCCCCAGTCTCTTAATGGGATCTTAAAGGACCAGAAGCGTTGGGGGAAAAAAAAATCACCATTCTGTCCCTCAGGGAGGCCTTTTCGTTGCACTTTCATGTACCACCTAACTGAGAATGCGTTAACACCATATGTCGCAGTACAGGAGATACCGGTGGGATTTTTAGAGATGAGTAAATAATTCGTGAGCGAGCCGTAAACTGGAAACCAACAAAAAAAATGCATCTTTAGCAAAAGAAAAAAAGAGCGCCTTTCACTATTAAGATGAATTGCAGGCAGCGAAGGGGAAAATTGATTCTAATATTGTTAACCTCGAAAATAAAGATAGTGATTGTGCAAGTGAAAAAAAACTGCTCAAAAGACATAAAAAATAATCCAAATATCATTGATCTATAAAGAGTTTGCAGCAGATGAGTTCACCCAGGTTGTTAATGAATATCGCCGATCGCGGGTGATGGACATCTCGACAATGAATTCATTTACATTCCAATGAGCGTCGATCGATGCAGCTCCTCGGAGCGGCTGGTAGGAGATCCCTATCTCTGCACCTTTTTTTTTTAGATATACTATGTTAAATATGGCAAGCCAATCAAACCCCCAGCCACAGAGATCCATTGGATGGATCAATATGGCGTCCCATAGGGGGCAGTATATACTCTATACCTGGTAGACTAAGGTGGATTCAATTTCAATGTGGAATTAATAAAAAATATTATATTCCAGAGGGATTCGGAAAGTGGAAGTCTAGGGAGGAGAAGTGATATATGGAAGGTTATACATTAGAAAGGGTAAAGAGAGGACCCCTAAACACTAAATACATAGATACCAACATAATTCTGGATATATAGAGGCCCCACCCAAGTGACCACCCATAAAATGCTCAGGAAATGCCCCCAAACTGCCCACTTTGGGCCACATTTTCACAATACCCTGCTACTCCCCTTTTGTGCTCATTTCCTTGATCTATAGGCAGCTATATAAATGAAACCACCAAGTCCTATCAGTGGACAGAAAACTGAACTGTATTAACCAGCTCAAGGAAAATAAGATCATGGGATGTGTCCAGAAGATGATTCTAAAAATTTGTGGATTGGATGTAACACAACATCTTTGGAACTGGATATTCTGAGAAAAACATATCTTAACATTGATATACACAACACAAATGAGCAAGCGTCAAACATGTAACACCTTCTGGCTCCAAATGGTAATAAGCAACTGCCAGAAATGCCATGATATCTGATAATAAGCAAGTGACAAAATGTCACAACAACTCCATACAACCTTCTGCACCTTGGCCGTTATGTTCCATTGTGGTTTGGTGAAAATTAAAATATTAAGGTGTAAGGCCCAAGGTGCGCAGGTGCCAAGTAATGGTTTATCTCCACTCCATCAGACGGGATCTGCAACTGGTTCTCCTCAGCTGGAGCCTCTGGAACATCTCACAGCAGTGGATGAAGTGATTGCAATTCCACCTGGACCTAGGTGGCTGGTGGTTATGAAGAGCTGGACCTCATACATACCCTTCTGAGCCTCAGGGGTGGATTGGCCATAGACCCTACAGGGAAATTTCCTGGTGGGCCAATGCCCAAGGGGGCCACCCAAGTCCTCCTCTCTGCTGTGGGCCCAAGACATAATGAGCTCTCAACAGTAATTAACGCTTTAAGAATCAGGTACCCATGTACCCGACCAGCGACCGAACATGACCTCCTGAATTCAACTGCTGTGGCCTGCACCTCACCTGCTAAGAGCCCTGCTCCATAAAACAACTGGAAGAGGAGGACATAAGATGGCAGCTATTGATGGCCACAGATAAAGGTAGGACACGTATGATTGCACTAATGTCGGCTAATGAAAATTGCACAATGGGAGGTGACAGAAGCCCTTTAATATAAAGCCGGTGGGTCCAGTGTTTCTCAGCCACATCTAGGCACACATTTCCTCTGCGTGGCTTTACCACAGTGGATATACTGTATATCATCTACCACTGGATAGATCACCTGAAGCAGATGCTTGACCATGCTCCATTCAAACTCTGACCAGAGTGAGGAGGAAAGCAAGGCTCGGGACTCCTGTTCTAGTCAATGTGGCACCTCCACCAATCAGACATTTATCATCCATCCTGTAGATGAGTGATAAAAGTCCACTGTGGGAAAAAAAAAAACGTTTTAATGGCAGCTACTGTCTATGTAATGCATAAATATATCAGTTGCACCAAAGTGGGAGCTGCTCTTCAGCTGGAAACCCCCATAAAATATGTCCATGTGTCCTAATAATGGTGAGGCCTCATGTTCAGCAACCTTTTCTATTGCCTGGGGCCCTCACAAAAGTATTGTCCTGGTGCCATCATGCTGACTAAGACTGAAGGCATCTCTGCCAAAGAAGAAGGGTACCAGCATTAGTCTAAAGGTCAAGTATATCTCTGCCACCAAGGTTCTGCTCAACCACCTCCCCTGGGGAGAAGAACATTGGCTTTTCAGTGGTCAAATCACTAATTTTATGTTCTCCTTGAGGCACATAGAGCATTTCAAGTAATTAAAGTAGACTAGCGTTTTACTAGAAAGAGACATTTTTATAATCTCTGAGCAACCCCAAGGTGGATAACTACCATGAATTCTTGAAGTTCACCTCATGGCATCACTACATGCTTATAATGAGGAAAGAAAAGTGAAGGGAATCTAGGGCATAAAGCTCAGTATGAAGGCATTAGCTTATGTGTGATGGGTCAAAAGAGCGCAATTTATATAGAAAGTGCTAGCATTTGGAGTATTTCGCAGGCAGGGACATGGTGTTACAACAAGTCCCGTGGTAATAGATCCTCTTCATCCAGGATGACAAGCGGACTGGCTAATTTTGTATTAGCTTATAAGGATTCTTGGAGCACACCGAGCCCAACGCCTGGCGCCATAACCTCCGAGAAGCTGAATATTCATACACTGGATTCCTATAACAAGTTCTGCGCACCATTCCCCAGATAGCTCCTCCACTTCTACGCATTTTCCTTGCTTGAATAATTGTGTTATGGATAAAGGATACCGTGTAGGGTAAATGAAGAAATATGTGTTATCTAGAAAGCGAAATTCAGATCCGCAATACAAAGAGGAATTATAGAATAGGACACATTCAATTTCAGGTTTTTCCATGAGTGATTGACTACCAGCTTCCGCTCGTCTGGGCCTCGGGGTGCACTATTAAAGGGATATATTCTTTAATTGTTCTCACCTGGGTTGTGCCCTACATGGAAGTGAATGGAAGCCTTAAGAGGAGGTGGCTCTCTATTACCTTCCTAAAGATGGTTTCAGATGGCCAGATAATCTGGCAGATTACCAGGAACAAACGTTCCTGCGAATGTTTGTTCCCGATAATCTGCCCTTCTGAAGGTGCAGCCGATCACCCGATGAAGGAGCGAAAAGCTTGTTGACCGGATGAAACTGTTGGTGGTGCCAGGACCTAAATGATCATTTCTGGACAGCAGATCGTTCCATCTAACCATCAATCTGTTGCAAAGAAACAATACAGCTGTATGAGACCGGATGATAGCAATAGCGACCGCTCGTCCTCATACCGTGGAGGGGATCGCTGCCTATGAATACTGAGCTTCACCTCCACTAAGTGAGCATCCAACTATCGAGAAGAAACACTTCCTTCTTCTTGACAATCTGAGGCTCATCGGCCATCTAAATCCACCTTTAGTGTAGATGTTGAGGTGGGGGATGACTGTAGATAGACCAGATGAAAACACAAAATAAAGAGGAAGGTGACCAAGTGATCAAAGAGAGCATTCCATAGTTTTCAAAATGGCTGACAATGTTTACAATTTCCTGTTCTAGCTTATAGAAGGAAGTGCAGCTCTGGGGGACCAACTTCTGCTCTAAAAAGCGGAACACTGTGCAGATTAAATTTTAATACTTGAGATGAAGTATTATTCCACAGGCTCTGCATGGTGTAATAAAATATTAAAAACTAATATACCCATGCTGCTCCTGTCCCGACACTTCCCGGATCCCTTGCCAGTCTCTGCTTTCTGGGCTTTCTGAGCACACAGCCAATTACTGACCACAGCGGTGACCCTTTTCACCCAGCTAGGAGTCTGACGGAAAAGACAGAAAATCCAAAGAGTGCTTCTAGAGCATGTCAGCCCTGTACAGAGAAAAGGGCTCCATATTTTTAATAAAGACCAATTGAAAAAAAAGATTTTTAGCTCTAAATAAGTACAATGCAATAATTAAAAAAATTGCCCCCATAGGTGTAAAATAGCCTTTAAAGAGAAGGGGCATTTTAGAATGTAGGATGTTAATAATAAAAAAGGAGAACATCATCTAAATATATCTAAAAATCCCCTAAATAATAATAATAATAATTATGAAATCGAATACTAAC